>NW_027105487.1:936674-977140 GCF_000696795.3 Halyomorpha halys
AACATAAATAAACAAAACAATATTTATTTATTTTATGCCGACGTTTCGACCTGAGTTTCAGGTCTTCATCAGGGATAGTGGCGTGTAAAGGGGGAACTCTGTGAAACTCAGGTCGAAACGTCGGCATAAAATAAATAAATATTGTTTTGTTTATTTATGTTGTTCTTTGCTGACCGCACCCCCCCCCCCGACAAACTTCTTAAAGCATTAATCTACGGTCAACTATCTACATCTCATTCAATTATTAATGTTGAGATCTAATTTCAAGGATAAGGAGGATTACTTATAACAAATTAAACAAAAATACAGTAACTTTAGCCACGAATATGGTAATTCAAAGTTAATTAAGTTGTTATTTTTTCTTTATGGTCACATTTAATACTTGAGGCCTGCCACAACATTTCAAAACCATGGAATTCATTAAAAATGTTGCCAGCTCTGTGTCTAGGCGGGGTGTTTCTTTGTCCACTACGATTTTTTCTTGGACATATTTTAAATATCATAATCCCTGTTGTAGCCCAATAAAAAATAAATTAAAATAATTTTTGTTATATTTCAACCAAGACCTAAAGACAATAAAAACATTTGTCTCCAGAAATGTACAAAAATAAAGTAAAGATGTATTTAAATGAAATAAATTTGGACATTTGGATACAGCCACGGCATTGAGAAATACAGTATCCCTTAAGAGTAGGAAAAAATTGTCTTGCTCACCTCATATTTTATATGAAACGTATGTACCCTATGAATAAATACATGGTTCCTACATTATTATTATTTGGCAGGCAAGCATTTAAAAGTTTCCAGTAAGCAAAATGTAATTACATTGAGATCTTGCCTTAACTACTGTTTATAATGTGAATCAATATATGCCTGCTTATATCGTTCAAAATGATGCGGTGGTTTGGTCATGCAATAAGTGAAGGAATAGGTGTTGTTTAAAGAAAATAATAGATGAGGGTTGGCTAATGGAGATGGGAAGAGAATTGCAGAAGGAGCTTGCACGTATGCCGAATGATTTGCTGAAGTGGTTATATAGAAGAGGATATATAAATCATTCGGTTGGAATCTGGAGTTTAATGAATGGATGGATGAACAAAGAGTGAGGAGATCAAGGATATAGCTAGGTTTTTTTGATTTTAAGAACTTGAAATAGGAAAACACCAAGGTGATATTGCTTTCGGGAGGTTGAATAGACCCACTTCAACTCGGTTTGCCAAAGGGAGACATGAGAACGCTGAGGGTGACATATTCTACGTCGAAATATTACATACATACTCTCATTCAGAGATTTGGGGTGCCATTTCATGGCTAGGGTAAAAATGTCTCTTACTAAACGATTCATATTTTCAAGCTCCGTATTAGACCACTTTAAAATATCGAAACTATAAGTCAGTACTGAAATAGCCCTTTCATTTCTCGCTTTAATTAGATTACCAGCTGACAGATAAGACTTGAGAAGTTTTCCTATTCGTTCTTTGAATTTTTCTTTAAAAAAATTATTATGTTTCTTGAATATTCAAAATGTGGCCTAAACCTTAGTAAATACTAATTTTAATTCATGCAGTATGATTTTTAATTGTTTAGTTTTTTTATTTTTAATGATCTGCTTTATTCATTATCTCTCCCTTGATAACATGCATAACAGCACACATATCGATACTTGGGTATGTCTGTATTATGTCATGTCTGTATTATCATTGAATGACTATACCATCTCGAACATGTTCACTAGTTGTTTCTCACTGGAATATAATTTTAAATACATTACATGTATTACAGTATGTACATACCATGTACAGAGTAAGAGAGATTAAGATCCCATTTCTGTTTATTTTTTAACCAATTCTTGGATCATTCAGTCACCTAGAGAATGCCAGACAAATCAGCAATGGACTTTATGAATCTCCCTGACATATTCCTTTCTTAATTGGTATGCAGATCTTGGAACTCCGGGACTTAGGTAACTGCAGTTTCACTTCCTATGTCATCATTAGACGTACGAATAAATTTACAATTTTACAATCTACTTTATACATGTTTAATATTTCTATGAGCTATTTGTGAGGTACTGAATCGTACGCCTTATGGTTTTCAATCCAGGCAATAGAGGCGTTTCGTTTCTTATTTGATATATGGGATGCTAGGAACGAATCTGTCGCTAACAGCACTCTACATCCTTTGGTATCGTTTTTATATCCTAGTTGCTATTTTGAGATATCATATTTGTTGAAATGTTCTAATATCTTACAAGTTATCATTTATTATTATTATTGCAAGTAGGACAGCAGGTTCACGTGAATAATTGTTTTTATTATTGTTACTAGAACAGCAGTAAAACATTACAATATAATCAATACATCTTGTCCATCAGAAATAAATCTTTCATGATATCGGAGATATTATAACCAATATGTTGATCTCTGAAAACCAATTTATTTACGTTGGGCTTGAAAATTGTCCGTTGTTTGGGAATTACCCATAAATGTGAGACAGGACCAACTAGTAAAGATAGGGCTGAACCTACAGATGCGGTACATAGGTATGCAAGTGGCGGTGCTTAAGATCTCTTCGGGTGTTTCTTAATCCTGAAGGAACGTCGTCTAGATCCTTGGAAGACATCGTAAAATTCTTGGAATAAATTTTATTCAATAAGATTAAGCAGGAGGTTTTGTGCCATAAAAGGGCTCTAAGTTTTATGTAATGGGGTGTCTACCCAGAGAAGTTATTTACCTCACACCTAGCCATAATTTAATAATTTATTCATGTTACCAAATGAAATAATATTACTGAAAATAACCCCGTTCAACATAAAAGTTTCAAAACATTATCTCAGTATGTAATACCATTTTAGTCATGAAATAATTATTTACTTCAGAGCATTTAATGTATTATATTTTTTATTAAATATAATTTATTATTATATATGTAAGGATTCTTCAGGTTCTAAATACATTTTTATTATTAATATATTTTTCTTTTTTAGTTACATCAGTCTAATAAATTTATTTTTATTAAATTATTTAATATTGTTATTTTAACAGAAAATATTAACATCTATTTATTACTTACCATTACGCAGTGAAGTCAAGCGATTATCTGTAAGCTCATTGGAATAAAATTTGCTGAGAATAATATTTCAGTTAACCTCCTTGACAGGTATCTGTCCGCAAGGTTAAAGGAGACATCAGGCAGAGAGAGATGTTTCATTCCAGAGGATTACCTTGGTAACAGTGGTCATTTCCAAAGGACAGCTAGCAGCAGCTGTTTTTATGAGTTTGATTTACGTAAATCAATTATCTCTAAGAATGTTTAGTTACAATTTTTTTTTTAATATTTATTTATTGCTATTTACAACTGTACATTTAGTAAATCTTATCTTAGTTAAATTGGAGTGTTACAGGCGTGTAGAGAAACTACCCATTGGTAGTACTCTAATGACATTTTACATTAGCTGGTCTCGTGGCCATCTTCTTTTCAGGCACCTCGGAGGATTGTCAGGAATGGAAGAGGATGCAAGATTAGAAACTAGGGGATTTGAGTGGTTAGAGAGTTTATAATGGAAGGAGTGATATCTGGTTCGGGCTAGATCGGTTACATAGGGAACATTAAAGTCTTTATGTATGATTTTATTTGTGACAAAGTAAGGAGCATTGAGGATTTTGGATTGTAAGGATTGAATACGAGAGGAATTCGAAGGTTTGGTGGAGCCCCAAAGCTCAACTCCATATGTCCACATTGGCCTTATTACAGTCATGTAGATCAGTCTTTTGTAATGTGATGGAAGTTTAGACCGTTTGTCTAGTAACTACTGTAATAGTCGAAATCGACGTGCAGTTTCCTGTCTTTTCTAGTTACAATCAAAAAATATTGCATTTAATACACGTTTTATCATCGATATTAATACCATAAATATTTATATTTTAATGTAATTTGAATTCTGCTCATTAAATATAAAATAAAAAAACTTTTAAACGTAAACAACCTTGTGGTAGTTTATATTACTAAAAAATAATTTGGTATTTAAAAAGAGATTTGAATGTACTTCCAAGAAAAAATTCACGTTTTTCAATTGCTTCCTGTTCTTTTAATGTTGAATGATCTTCCTTGACGTTTGACACCTGCAGTTAAACTAACAGAGATTTGCTGTAAGAGATCAAAATCGGAAAGATAAATGAGTCTCTACATTTAGAAATGGTTCTAAATTTAAAATTTAAAGTAAAGAAAATATGTGTTGGAGTTCTATCAATGTGTTAATTCTCTACATGTTTGTGTCATACGATTTGATTACTAACAGCTAATTTACTGGTTGTCTATATATATATATATATTGGCGTTTAAAGTTAAATATTGGCTAAAGCAAAATGTCAAAAAAGGGAAGAAGAAATAAGATCTAACACGCTTGAACTACTGTTTTCCGTTCCCTCTAAAACAGAAAACAAACAGTGAATTAGTGAGTGATTTACTGTGAAAAAACGAATAAATCGTGTTGGGTATTACCTTCTGGCTTTATTGGGTTCAATACATCTATTTATATACATTCGATCAGATGATCTTCTCAGTCAGCTGACATCGAAGTAACAGCTGACACAGACCGTAACTTATATATCTGTCACCCCAGTGAATATGTGGTTAAGTCGAATTTTGGTCAAAATGAGTTAAGTGGTCTAAGAGAATCACAGAGGCAACATCTTCATTGTGCATAAGTGTCTAAGTCAGTCAACGTTTTAAAACAGAGTTATTGGTCAAGTCTGTTGGCAACGGTCGGTGAACAATTAGTTAACTCTATTATCTAATTAGTGATAAGACATATCAAATTGGTGTAAAACAAGTAACAAGTTACCAACGTTTTGGTAGTATTGACGAAATTTCGATGATTTACCACAAACACCTGATTTTACATAAATGTTCAAACTTTAAAAGTTGTCCCCTGAAAAGTAAGGAATTTTAACTTAACCACATATTCACTGGGGTTACAGATATATATATTGTAAAACAGTCTTACTAGCAGAATTCAGAAGGAAATATGTAAGCATTTAACGTTATGTGTCGCCGTTAGTTATTATCCGTCAGTAATTACAGTGTAAACAAATATTATTTTTTGACATCTAGCTGGCGCTACAGGTATACAGTACCGCACAACCATCTTCCCTAGACTCGAACTGCTCTGCACATAGAGTACGTTAGAAGTAGAACATAGAAATAGTCGTTTGGTGAAGTTAAAAATCGTAGGACGTTCACGGTTCCGCTTAGTTCCAGGTAGTCGATCTTGATTCTTGTCCAGTACTAGACATTCCTAGTCTGCGATAGTATCAATTTCAACTGCTGGGGTCGTTTTCAGTGGCTAAGGTGGTACATAGCAATAGACCACCCAGCAAGTTTTGAAGGTTGTGCGATTCATGATTTAACTTCGTTTATTTTTTTATTTATATTTAAAATGATGGTATTGACTTCTGCAAAATGCAACTTCACCACAACCTGTCCAACATGCGGCTCCAAAACCACCAACCAATATCTGACTTCTGATTTAATTTAATGTTTAGAAAAATAATATATTTTTTTATGTGGAAAGGAGTTTTTAAAAAAAAAAAATCGAAGATAAATGCCTATTTTTCCTAAAATATCAGGTAATCAAAAGACTACCACAACGTTTTTAGGCAGAGCTTTCAAGTTTAACTAAAAGAAAGTTACAATATGAGATCAAAATTTGATATATCAATAGGTTCGTACAAGTAAGAGCGGTTCTAAAGATCTAATTTAAAGTAAACAAATTATAATTTTCACTTCGAGTTCATTTTGGGCCAAGCCTTTACCATAGGGATAAAAACAATCTTATATAAAAATCAATTTTATTTTACATGGACTAACCGAGTTTGATTAAAATTGTTCGAGCCGACGTAAAAAAAGATTGCTATGTTACAGATTCCATACATAGGCAAGAGAAAATAAAAATAAAATAAATGAAACTTTTAAACCAGTTTATTCAGGTCTAGTATTTAGACTTTTATTCCTCGTATATTACCGGTACTCTTCCAAACCACTATCACACTACTCTACTACTGCTACTCCACTTCCTACACAGACTGACCCAGATTAATCCCAACTTGTCTAGTAGCAGCCGGTAGCACAGTTCCTCCTCGGAAATGCTCTATTACTGTAAATGGTCACAGAGATCCTCCAGAACTGAGACCGGTAGAATAAAAACTGCTACTATCGGAATTATAATATTATAATAATCGAAATTATTGTCAGTTATATTATTTACTCATTTGGCTTATATAACTTTATATTTTACTATTTTAATTTAACGACATTTTACCGATATAATTATTTATCTCGGTTATAATTTTTGTATTTATACAAATTCCGTTACTGTATTGTTGATAAAGGTCTGAAATTCATTATACATTAATGAATATTTGCTATAAAAATTATTATAGATATTTTCGTTAAAAAATATTGTTCAGTCTACTTTACTTCAAGCGGCGTTTGGTTTTTGTAATTTTGTTTACCATTAAACTCATTTAATACAAAAACCTTTAAAAGCATACAAAACAGATATGCGCCTTTTTAGTCCAAACTCCTTAACCATCCTAACCCATTAATTCTTAATCTTTCATCCTTAACAATCCCTGATAATCCTCCGAGGCGTCTGAAAAGAAGATGGCCACGGGACCTTCTAGTTTAAATTAATGTTTGAAGTACCACTAACTAACCAAATAAAGTTTCATTAAAATCTGTGTTCGTTCGTCTGTAGCCTTCCCTTGTTATTAACTTTATGGTGAAAAAAATCGATATATTGTTTCTGAACATTTAAAAACAGAAACTTGAAATGAAACCAATAAAATTATTGATTATATCTGAAATTTGCAAGGACTATCCCGGGGCATTGTTTACACAACAGAACTGGTGGCCTTAAAAGGCCATGTATGAATTTATGTATCGTGTGTGTTCTATAAAAAGAGTAAATCCAAGATTCTAACAAAAAAAACGATTTTGTGCATTCTTTGATCTGGAAACTACTTTCTAGATGAAAAACCTTTATTATGTTTGTATTTTTGATAATCTAGTATATTGATTGTATTTCACCTTGTGAAAATACATTTTGCCAGTCACTTTTTCAGTAGTAAAATATCCGGAAAATACTAAATTCGTTAAATTAATCCTTTTTACAAAACATTCATGGTGAATAATATATACATAAAAAATATAAACCTACCTCTTAATCATGAAGCGTTCATTTGTTTGATTTATGTTCACTAATCGGACAGTCACATTTAACATGTATGAATAATGCCAAATCATAGAATAATAGCAATCTAATCCTACTCTAATAACATAATATTACTTTTTATCCTTGACTCCTTGAAAAGTGAAACAATATAGTTCAGGGCTCTCCTGTAGCAACTATATTTATCCTAGTCCAGGTATGACTGAAATGTGTAATAAATTTCCATATGAATCACTTTTACCAAGATAGTTACTTTGTTATCAGTCACAACATCGTTTTCTTTTCGGAGAAATTGTTATTACACGATTTATCAAATGCGAGGCTATCAGTGAGTCAGTGGAGGCTTGATGACTGACTTGAATGAAGCAGTGTAACAAGCCGATGAGTCATCCCGTCTCTGAATCCGTCTGATCCAAATATTTGCCTGAGTCAACGGGAACTGGCGGCCTAAAGCAACAGGTAGTTCGTTCAGTTCGGTCAGGAGGCGACTGACTTTGAGAACTGCGATCGATAACATTCGGGGGAGTTAGACTGCGTCACTCCTCGGTTTGGCAAAATTGTCATTTCTATTTTATTCTTTTCCGTGGAATTTATTTTATTTGAAGTATGTAATATTTCTATCGCATCCTTAAAGGCGATTTAGAAAATGCCTCAACGTACGCAAAGAAACTCTTAATCACTTTATTTTATTTTTATCCTCCTGAGGCCAATGAAGAAAGTGAAATATGAACCGTAATATTTAAAGTATTGATACAATTATATGTTTTTGAACAAAATTAAAAAATACTAATAAAAAATTTATTTAACAAGCCGGTCTGCGCATGATTCAATTTTTGGCACAGTGGTCCACAAATTTCTACGACTACTCTGGATTAGAAGATTATTAGCTATCTAAATTTCACCTTTCGTGACACTTTGTGAATGTCGAAAGGTACTAAGTTGGAAAGATGTATTTGGTAATTATATCCTAAAAGGGAAATTTGAGATCAATATGATAACTCACCAAGATTTGTGGAAGTAAGGTCAGTTACCAAAGTTTGATGTTTCTTTCTGTAAGGCAACAAAGCATTGCATCCGGACGTTGGTGCTGTATTTTCCGACTGTTCCACTCTTCGATAACGCACTCCCTGTAGATCTACATCCATTATTTTGGGTCTTTGGTAATACTGTTGTATTCGATGTTTTCCTTCAGAACTGCTGAGCCATCCTTTTATAATGAAATAAAATTCAGATGTTACACTCATAAACTATTTATTATAAAAATTATAATTATTATTATTTTTAAAAAATGTAATTTTCAATTAAAATATATTGTACTCGATCCGTCACAAATCTACTCCATGTTATTTATATTTTTCATTGTTTCGATCCTTAGATTGAAAATAAAATGTTTTCATTATCACCTTTTAAATATAATAGCTTTTTAATATATTAAATATAACTTAATACCCTTTACGAAACTACTGTCATTTTAGTAAATATTTAAAATAAATGTTTCAAATTATACTTGTACATACATATTTTTTCACGTTATACAAAGAGAGAGGCTTTAATGTCAGTTGTGCCTAGCACTGTAACACAATGTTCCCTCAGAAATTCCTTCCTCTTCGTGTTGCCACTTTGAGTAACAATGTATCATTGTACCACTACGAAGCCTTGAGATTCTGATTTAAATAGCTGATGCTATCTCCTTCCCTGCCCTGTCCTCAATTCCATCTTCCACCATACGTCCTTTATTCTCCTTCCCAGCCTTCTGTTCCACCCTCTCCTCAGGAGTTATCTCGACAGGGGAATCGATTGTTCTGCATCCCGCCAATCCTGATATATCCTCTGCTTTAATAAGAACTCTGACGACTATTTAATGGCGTACGGAATCTTTAAATGCAGATGGCGGGAAACCTTTCCAAACTGATGGATCTCATCTTGGAAAAAATTTCTGAATAAATTTATTAATAATCACTGTTGGTCCCACTTAGCCCTTCTTCCATTCCAATGACAAATCTTGACTTCTGAAATTTTCAAACTAAGTCCGTAAAAATCAATGATACACGATCGTCAAAAATACTTTCACCTTCACTTGTTTACTTATTTATTTTTTCATGAGTTCCATTAGATATACCTAACATTGACTGTTAATATTTTTATCCTACTTTACGCGATAACTCTGGATTATATTCGGATGAAAGAACTTTATATCTTATATTTATTTATTTTTCTACTCAATCCTTCTCTTCTCTCACTATCTCATGTGTGCTGCTAAGGGTGGAGTAGCTGCCTCCGACCATCTTGTCCAATGATCCCTATCCTGTGCAAGCCTTCTCATCTCCGACATGGTGCTTCCTCTCGCTGTGCCAATTCTCTCAATCAGGCCAACACATATGAACCTTGGTCTGCCTTGAGGTCGTCTTCCTCCCAGTTTTCCTTTTAGAAGCCACCTGCCCTTAAGGTCATCTCCCATTCTGCTAGCATACCCGAACCATTTCAGCTCTCTTTCTTTAATCGGACGGATCTTACTCCTAGTTCATCGCGTACCCTTTCATTCCTTATTCTGTCTCACCGGGTTTTTCCTAATATTTTCCGTATGAATCTCATTTCCGCAGAAACAACTTTGCTGGCATGACGGTCTAGGACTATCCAGCTTTCCGATCCATCTAGTAGTGCGGGAAGAAAACCCGATTTGAATAGCAAAATCTTCACTTTCCTGCTCAACTCAACTCCTCAAGGGTCTCTCTATTGCAAGTGATTCTGAGATCTTCATTCCTTCTTTCAACACGCATAACCTTGCTTTTAGTAGCATTGATACTCATACCTCTCAGTTGTAGTTCTTCTTGTCACTCAACCACAGCAACCTGGAGAGATTCAGCGTTATCCACAACCAAAACCACATAATCTGCATATATTATTGCCTGTGCCAACACTAGGATCATGTTGCTACTATTGCTCTGGGTGTCCTTTTAAAACATTTTCAAATGGCATCCATGAAAATTATGATGTTTAACTCCCCTAAAGAAATAAAATGATTCGGACTCCGTGGCGGCTAGCCTTATTACTCCCTTAGGGTCTTGATATACCGCCTTAATCGCACTTATGAGATTTTGTGGAATTCTCTTATCTTCCAATGCATCTCATATTTCCTGTCTAAGAACACGGTTGAAAGACGCCCGTAAGTCTAGGAAAGCTAGATATCCTGATTTCCCTCTATCCCATGCCTTCTCTACAATCATACTCAGGGAGAAGATATGATCCAGGGTCTGTCTACCGGACCTAAAACCTGCCTGTTCCTCTTCCACTCCCAGTTTACTAAACCCAAAAGCATTTAAACCTTAAGCAATCCTCGAACTTTAAAAATCCTTCCCCTAAAGTATGAATGATTCGGAATAAGAAAAGCTATGTACCATCAAAAAATAAATTCCTGATTATATGTTTGATGACCAATTCATTTTTTTTTTCCTAATAACTATATTTGAAACTGTAACTAGCCTAATCAAACCTGTAATCCACCCGCCTGGCTGGAGACTCTCGATCACGTCCTTTTCACTAGTGCAACAACTGCAGCCTTAGAGATTGCAGCCAATATCCGGCCAAAGAGCACTCATAATAAAAAAGTACCCTTAATCAGAAATGTAAATAGACCCATTACGGACCTAAGAACAGTAAGTCAATCGAATTGTAAATGACTACACCGACTTTTCGTCGGTCCGAAGAAAATTTCGTTTCTTTTATTCAAGCAGTCTTCTCAGTGTATTTCTTGTTTCTTCAAAACTCATCATGAAATTATTATTACAATTCAATCAATATTATGTTAAAAGAAAAACAATATAAAACTTGTTTATTGTTTTTTACAATCGTAATTTTTCAGTATTAAGATTAAGGGTACAATCAGAAATGTAAATAGACCCATTACGGACCTAAGAACAGTAAGTCAATCGAATTGTAAATGACTACACCGACAGATGAGACACGATCAATTTAAAATCATCAAGAATGATTTGAAGGAGGTGATCGGAAAAACTTTTAGAGGGGAAATTTTTTAATCTCACAGTCTCAAGAATATTGTGTAAAAATTTCATTGGGATTTCCTATTTCGTTCCTGCGTTGAAGCTGTTTTGTAATCTACCGTAAATGCTCTTCTTCGGTAATATGTGTGTCTGTGTATTTCTTCTGCCTTTCTCTTGTAGTATTTTTTAAGTAAATTATTTAATAATGGTAATAGGTATGTTAGGGCTACAGCAATAGGTATAAAGTACAGTATTAAAAGCGAAGTAATGCGGAATGTTCAAGACAATGATAACTGATAAAAAAATGTGCCTAATAAGAAGAGAAATAGGGAAAACCGTTCGCGTCTCACTCTGGAAAGGAAGTTCCTGAGAACTAATTATTATGTAAGTAACTCGTGATTGCCATTTATTATAATTTTCAGGGGTAATGTATAATATAGAAAGAGGCTCAAGGTAGTAGAAAACATCACACTACCATTTGTGGTTAAATATTATTATTTCTTAAAAATGAAAATACTTAAGCCATATAATTTATGTTTTGGTATTAAAATTTATTATATTCTCATAGCAATCATCTGTTATTTGTATTTTAATTTTTTAAATTATTTAAGAAACAAATCAACGTTTGGATGAAAAAAAAAGTCCAGTAGTAGAATAGGATACACTCCGTTTCGTATTGACCTCAGCAGACACAGCTCTGATGAAGCTTTACAAAGTGGGGCGAAACATTTTCTAAAAAATAAAAATATTAGGTTCAATATTTTTTTTTGTTATTTGCTTTAAAATTTCGTTTCTTTTATTCAAGCAGTCTTCTCAGTGTATTTCTTGTTTCTTCAAAACTCATCATGAAATTATTATTACAATTAAATCAATATTATGTTAAGAGAAAAACAATATAAAACTTGTTTATTGTTTTTTATAATCGTAATTTTTCAGTATTAAAATTATATTTTCAATAAATATCTTTTATTGTGTGTGTGTTCACTTCCAAGCGGTGTTAATTTGTATTTAGTAATGAATATATAATTACATTAATTTTGAGATTATTGTATCTATGATTATATATATAAAACTTTTTAGTGATGACCGTGTAATATTTTATTTTACATATAATACATGTAAATTATAGTTATAAAATTTGAGCTAGGAGTAGTACAATTAAATGAACAGTTAAATAATTTGTAAACTGGGGGTTTGGTATGCAGTTTAAGAAACCCATTGAGGAATATTTTAAGACTAACGTCATCACCCCATCACTAATAGAAACAGAGAAATAACTATATAATAAAAAGTAACTATATTATGTACGTGTTTTATATTGTTATCATAACAATTTTATGTCCATGGTAGCTAACTGTACAACCATTTTAAAATAGTTATTTTAAAATGTAATATATGGCAATCCACGGAGAAGGCGATGCTTACTGACTGACCTCTCGGAAACAATCCAAGTATCATCACACCTACATATATACAGTAGAATGTATAAACTGATTTAATAGCACTTTACTGATTTAATATCTATTGTTGATATTGAGACATATATATAAATAAAATAAAATTGAGAGAAACAGAAAAAAATATATTTATTCGACCAAGGTAAGTGAAATTAATTTATGTAATAAAAATGATTAAAAAAATTAAACTATTTATACATATTCGTACATATTTGTTTTCTGGAGGTAATAAAATATTTTCGGAATGTGTAGGCTATAATAAAGTGCCCAATAATATTTATTGCCAAGTTGAATTTGTTGTCTTTTTAATTCTGTTCCTTGAAAATATATGCAAGAAATAAGATATAACAGCATTTTATATGTTTTATTTTAAATATTTTTCAAAAGTTAATAACATTAATAACATATTAGAACTGTATTGTTATTGTACTTAGTTTTGTTTGGCCTGTCATTGTTTGACATAATATATTTCCAATGTTTGCCACAACACATGATCATTTCGTCTCTACTTAAAATGAAGGATGATGAATAGATAATGTAATCTGATAATGTTTTTTGTCGAGCCAGTTTTTTTATTTATTTTTTTACATTACTCTTATAATTACCAGAATTATTAAATTAATAATATTTTACTAATAATAATTTCCTTGGATCAAAATATCTATTACTTATTTTCGAAATGTTATGGGCATAACAACATTAACCGGGAGCCGATTAATAGATAAACAATTAATCGTGGGAGCGTGGAGTTGAGTGGACCTCTAGCCCACTAATTGCCTTCAGCCCCCATCGTCTTGCAATGGGACACGCGACCGGTGAGGTCTACATAGGAGATCTTCCATGAAAGCCATTAGAAATACCATTTAAGTAGCCAAAGGCACCCACATGGGGGCATGGGGGCACTCTGAATTGATTCCCAACATTGTCTGTGTGTGTGTCCCCATCCCCTCCGATGCCAATTGTATCGGAACCGTGAGCAAGGCTTTTCCGTTAAATCCTCGTTTTCCGTTAACAGCTTAGGCTGTGGGAAAGATCCAAGAGATTGGGCGTCCTGTAGAATATTAAGAGGCCCACATCGTAGCTTTATAATACCTATAATTTAGAAAAAATACTATACTCACAAAAAGCAATGTTTAGGAATGGTATGAGGGTTGTTACAGGATCAGTTCATATGTATTTGTATGGCCAATGTACTATAAAAAAATCACTTATTGACCTTCACAAAGAATACAATAATATAAGTATACTACTATAGAATTCCTTTTATCCAGATCTCCCAAGTCCGAAACCCGTTTTATCCTGAACGTTAATATGTTTTCGTTTTAAATTAAAATTATTAATAATTCTTAATTGACTTAATATAAGTAACGTAAGGTTTTAGATCAGGTTGTTTTTAATTTAACGAATTTTTTTGTTGTGCCAAACGAAAATTTCTGAATACATATTTTTAAATAAATTTTATTTAAAAAAATCAAATTGAACAAAAATAATAATATCAAATTCATTTAAAAAAAACAAAACAAATTGCCTTTTAAAAACAACTCAATAAACAAATTTATTCTAACCGGTGTAATACATATATTATTTTATTATTATTTTTGATAAAATCTACACATTTATATTTTTATGCGTATCCCACTAATAATCGTCATCAGTATCAAGATTATTAATTAACTGATCAGACCATATAAGATCAGGAATTTCGCTCTATCCGGAATAGGCCTCATTTTTTTGGATGAACAGAGTGAGTTCTACAGTATATAATCCATTTAATAACTTAATTTGTTAATATTTTGACCAGATTAAGTTCTTTTTTCTATTCGACTCGTTTGATATAATCTGGAAATCCAAAGTTGAAATCCGTTTTCTTTTCTTAATTGCTGGTCATTTACTGATTTTAATTTACTTTATCTCTATATAAATAATGTGAGCGACAGTTCAGTTAGAAAAAAATGATTTGAACAAAAATTTGAAAGGAAAAATATTTTTTCTGAATCATCTAATAATAATTTATTTTATTATTTAAAAAAAAAAAGTAATCCACAAAACTGGTTGTGTTTCTCAACAAGTACTGACGTTAGAATCAAATTGTTATATAGGCAACATATTAGAGTTATTCATGATGCTATGTTAAATGTAATATGTTTTCCATGTTAAATGTTATAAGTATAGGATTGTTAGCAGCCCTATCTAAGTCATGTTAAATGCATTAGAGCTCCTAGCGGACTTTCTGAATAACTTGTTTTATAACCTTTTTCTTCCAAAACTTCATGTTATTGTTTATATCTAAGTTTTGATTAAAATAATTTATTACAACATGTCGAAATTGAGCGAAAAGTGGAAGTTGTTTAAGTTTGGCTTCAGAATGTCTTGTTGATCTTCTAACCTGTGAGGAAGAGAAAAAGATGAGCTAATTGACAACTGTCATTACATTATTATTATTGTCATCCATTGCTTTATTAGGTATAAAAACATCCAAAACAATATTAATACAAAAAAACAAAACACAAACTACGAGGAAGTAACCTAACACATCAAATAAAATGGAGACGAGCTCAGCTAGTCTCCATGCGTTATGCCATTTTCCATTTAACAGACTCTCAACTATGTTATATTTTATATCATTTTTACATGGCAAAAGAAGGAAATATTTCTCCATTTAACACGCTAAACTAGAGATAATGAATACCCCAATTGTTACATGATTTATCGCGAAACTTTTCATTTTAACTATTTTAAAGTATACAATTTTAAATTGGAGGAAGATAGTCCGGGTGGTGGTCAATACAAGCATCAAAATAGTAAAAGAAAACTATTTATTGTTAACCAACGTCTTTGGGCCGCCCATAGCTCAGTTTAAGACACAGTCTTAGCAGGTTAAGACACAGTCTTACCAATTTGATGTCTATTGGTGGTGCCGGTTCGAATCCGGCCTGGGACGTTGACTTTTTTCATTGAGTGGCGGTCCCACAAAATGAAGAACTTTGACCCCCAACCATGGTTAGGCAGTATAGGACTCCAATGGGAGTCTTGGCCGAAAAAGAAAAAAAAAACAAAAAAAAAACCAACGTCTCGCTCTGATGAAGCACTGCAAAGTGGGTTCATAACAAACAAACGTTGTTTATCAATAAATAATTTTCTTTTACTATTTTTATACCTTTATTGACCGCCACCCGGACTATCTTCCTACAATGTACTTCATACGGTAAACTATCTTCTTTCTATACGATTTTAACTATATCAAAAGGGATAATATTAAGCAAAATGCATATCACTGGACACATCTAAGGTTCAAAAGCGGTATTTTCAGGAATAAGTCGTGGAAATATTTTTTCCTCAACGTTGCTATATATTTTTTTGGGAGGTAGGGAAGGGAGGTACTGGATCCAAATTTTAGTTACCTCGTCAGCCACCGATTTCACAACGTAAATAGAAAAGAAAAACAGACAAAATTTAGTAATTTTTTCCCTATAAAAAGTAATATGACCAGAAAACTAAGCACAACTTAAATAATACCATTAATGAGAAGAAAATGGTTCGGAAATCTACACATATCTAAATATTACAAAATAGTGTAAGGCATATGGACATTGAGTCATGAGCAGAAATTGATTCAGATTGTTTAAACGGCATTATCTGTGTTTTTACGAAGAACCAAAAAATGCACATTCTAGCGGCGTCTTATGTTAGCTACGAATTAAATATAATATGCATATTTTGTAGGAAGTATTTCATTCTTTAGTTTCATTTCAATATGTTTTTCTTCGGTAAAATCCCTTTATTTCTGGTTAAGAGCAAAACTTTTTTTTCAATTCAATTCAAATTTTTCAAAAATACAATTTTATTTTTGGTATTGTCAACGTGAAGTCGTTGACTCAAATCTAAATTGGAATTAAGCACACCAACATATAAAATCATTGAGAATAAACTTCTGAGACTTATTCTAAAAACACCCTTTTTGAAACTTCGTTGTTTGGAATATTTTCATAAATTTTATTTTATTAAAAACTAAATTTGAAAATAAACAGAAATTGAACAACAGGTAAGATGATAGTCCTCTCCTGTTCCCCGAAATGCTTTTGCTCCTGAGTAGCGCTCCGCCGTGACATCGTAATCTCCAGTCAGGAGGACTGACACAGCCCTGACATAATCCTGACAGTTGGTAATCTTCGTGGTCACGGCAGGTCGCCTTCCACTTCTTGCAGCGCTGCCCTAGGGGCTTCCGCAAACATTGGGATCTCGTAACGTTTCCCAGTAATTTTCTGTTTCGTTAGGGATCTGTGGTGAATGGATGACACACTTGGACGGTTCGTTCGGAGAGCTGTTAGTGGGCTATCTAATTCTGTTGATTATTCATGTGGATTGAGTGGGTTCCTTAATGTCACCAAGATTAATGTGCGTAATTGACTGGAACATTATTGTGGATACATTAATGACTAAGTAATTGTGGCTAATGTGAGCTCGATGAAGAAGTTCTGAAATTGTTTCCTGAGAATTTCTCTAAAATTTTTAAATAAATGGACAAATTTTTTTTAAATATTTATCAATATGAACAACAAATTTCAATACATATTTTCTTGAAATTTCATTATCGTTAATTTAGTATTTTATTTGATTAATTACATTGTTATTATAACAGTTATTAATTTTTATTAAGGATGCATGTTATTATCGTTAATTTTGTATTTTATTCAATTAATTACATTGTTATTATTATAACAGTTATTAAATTTTATAAAGAGGGAGTAATGACTACAGACATACATTTTTGTTTATATTTTGTTTATTGTTGATAGGAATCATATAGCTGTAAAATTAGTTATAGTTACAATCGAAGGTTAATAAACAATGAGGGACTGAACATGATGGATAAATACATTTATAAAAACGATGCAAATTTTTAAATTTGGATTTATTATTTCCATAACATCATATTTATTTTTATCCGATTAAAAAATATGGATGGCCATATGAAATAATTGGTCGCTGTATTGGGGAAAAAAATGGCTTATGATATGGCAAGCTAAGTCTATCAATGAACACAGAAAGTTTAATGAGGATGAAAATGACACCTTTTCCTTTTTCTTTCTCAAATGTCGGCCGGAAAGGGAAAAAAAGGTTTGTATATTTTGAATTACCATTGTCGTGGCTTGATGTACATACTTCATATCTATTTGTTTAAAATAAAGGTTTGGCATTCTATTATAATTAATTATCGTTATCCTTATGAAATGAAATCTTAAAATTAATAGACTTATAGTAGTCCAACATATGATTTTCTAAAGTTCATTTTACTATTACCCTTGTGTTTATGGTCTCATTGTCATGACTTATTTTTGGAAATAGATTTTGTGCCATCCTGCTTAATAATTATTTTTAGCTAAGAGTTAACCTAAGAAGATTCAGAATTTTTTATTTGTTGAGCCCTTTCCTGAAAATTAGGGCCTAGAAGACACCCGTTCTTTAGAATCACCTGTATGCCTTAGTTCATTGATCCTCTATTTTATTTTGTGTTGTTACTTATTTATTAAAATGTTGATATTATTTATATAAAATCTATTTATTGATCGAATGAGATGGTAATGTAAAACAGATTATGGCTGTCTTATAGACTATTCCTGCTCTCATGTCTCTACGCAATGGTTGAAACAATAATAAAAAGCAATAAACTAGGAGCATTAAAGGAGTAATAATAAAAGAGAGAGAGCGGAGAGCTATGAATGGACGGCGGACAGAGCTATATTAATGTACTGCTGTTCTCGTGACCCGAGGCTCTCCGGTACCTGTTCTTCTAATAGCCTTCTTCTTCTTTTTCTCATTCTTCTTTCTTCAATGGGGCTTCATCGCTCGCCTTCTTTTTGCCCGATATTTACGCCTCGACAGCTATTATTGACTGGTTCCCTTTCAGCGGACTCTATTGTAATTGACCTCTTCGCAGTAACTTATGTTTATGTTCCTTTTTCGGTAGTTTTCTAGAATTGTACAAATGATACCCCATTGGCCCTTGAAGACAGTCTTTAGGATGTAACGAGATTCTTTTCTCGGTTCGTCTATGTTTTCAATATTATTTTCGTTTATAATGTCAAGTTGTGGTCATCCAATCATTTGTAAATCGTCATGTAACGAAAAAACTTTGTTAAGCACGTTTTGCCCAACTTCTTCCAGCCTTCGATGAAGGATGATTCACATTAATTTGCCATTTTATAAAATTATGATAAACATGAAATAATTTTTTTTTCAAAATTCACTAAAGTTGGCTAAAATAACTACCAAACCTACGTCATTATCATAAATATAAATTTCTAATATTTTTTTCATATCGCTGCTTTGTTTGAATAGAGGCATATCTGACAAAAAAAAAAATTTTTTTTTCATTTTGTGTTATCGCATAAATCGTTCCGTAAACTGGAGTTAATTTTTAACGACTCTAATAGCTTGAGGAAAATCTAATGGGCGACATCTTTGGAAACGTCCAATTCAAAATGAAATCCAAACTTTTTTTTGTTAGACGTACTACTATTCAAGCAAAGCAGCGATGTATAATAATTTATTTATTTGTTTATGGGGCAATCCCCTTAAAAATAGAATTAGCCTGTAAAATACATAATGCAATACATCATTGTTGTTCTTTTACAAAAATAGTAAGTTGAAAATAATTTATTTCACATTCCTCAGAGAAAAAAAATACGTCACTATATATTTAATTATATAAAAGAAACCAAAAATAAACATCCTATTGAGAAGATAAATAATCAGTTCGAAATATAAGGTTTTGTATAACGTATATAAAAAGAAGTTTAAGATTCAATCTTGAGGTTAAAGACAGAAATGCATACTGATTTTTGCTAATATTGTTAAGTTTCAGCATGTATCGGATTCGGTTCACTTGATACAGTTTGACAAAAATGGTAACAATCCTTCAATGCCGTTCCTTCACAAGTATATTAAGGCTCCAAAGTATATTTGTGTGGACCTACACTAAGAGTAATTGCATATTTACCGAAGAGTAGTAGTTGGGCAATTATTCTCCAGTTATATGGGGCAGCTGTTCTTTAGGTAGCTTTAAGGAACGTCCACTTAAAGACCTCATTATTGGTCGATTATCAGAATAACGAGAGGTATTTGCCTACTGCATTACCTAGTTATATAGTAAGCTCAACCGGTTGTGCAGGGATATATCTTATTTCCTACTATTTTTAATTTTGTCAGATACCGTCAACTTATTCGCTTACGCCTATACAAATTTATGTTTCTTAACACATCTATATTTGTATTCTAAAAACGGTCCGTCCGATTTTTTTTTTTGATTTTTTTGTCATCTGTATTTCAAAAACTACTTGTTTAATTTATCAAAAAGTTTGGGATTTGCACAGACATGGTCTGGGATTAATTTCAACTACTTTTTCTTTCCCATGTGACGAACTATTTCGTTGATACTCCTGTTTCAACAACGACACGACCCGTATATTTTATTCTCTAACCATAAATCATTAACTTTGAAATATAGTTATTTATGTACCCAAAAGAAATAGAAGGAAAAGGGATAATTTTCAGGAAAGAAAACGGAAGATAAGCCAAAAGAAAACTCCTTACTTTGTGTCCAATTTACTCTGCTTGCCACCAACATACTGTTGTGATAGATAGTCTTTGTGATTTATGGGGGAAGTGGTGGAGGTTGGGTTATCCAATGGGTAAAGAACTTTTTTTAAACAGATAAGGAGGGCCAAGTTTTCAGTTTGCGAAATAAAAGTCAATCTACCTACTCTGGAATCCAAAACCGGTACAAACCGCTGTAGACATGATCTACCTAAGATGACGGCCTCAACTCTCTTAAGTAGAGTGTTGAGCCATCTGTTGGGTTGAACAAAACATATATGGGAGGATTATGTAAGGTCTAAAGAGTATAAGGAGGTGTATCCAAACCGGGATCCTAAGATCTCTTGACATCAAACTTTCAGTTTCGTTAGATCTCATTGCTTATGATTTACGCTTATTCCTTGTTCTTCTTTATTATTCCTACGAACTGAATAAATTAAGATGTTTAGAAACGCAAATATAAGGATATTTATAAGACTTTATTATTAATAGATTTATAATTCGTTAATCTAATTTTACAATCAATTAAAAAATCCCGAGCTCGTCCATTTTAGTAACGATGTGTATTTTTGATTAAAAAAAAAAGCTTTTTTTTCTAGGACGCAAAAACAGTAAACCACGATTCCTTTGATATAGTTCCTATTCAAGATATCTCCTTTTAAGATTATCTCTTAGCACATCTATGCATGTACTTACTTTAAAAATATATTGTATCGATTGAAATTACTTGTTCAAACTGAATTTCACGAACCAAAATCAACTTATCTTTTGAAGACGAGACTCAGATTAGAGCTGAGAGATAAACAACACCTGTTTCGATATAGTCGTGAAAGCCGGTTGGCTAAGCTGTACTCCATTCTCCAACTGTTCTTCAGCGGAGCCTGCTCCACGACTTCTATAATTACGCAGGTAAACAAGGATAGCACTATTCCTGTTTTCACAAAATAAAAACACTGGTTCTTGTGAAACGTTCGAGCCTGAAGTTAGTTGAAGAAAGAGTTGTTAAAAACTCTTCCAGGCCGTGTGTGTGTACGTCTAGAATCCAAATATATCTCATTTGACAGTAATTTCCATTTTACATGACAGACATCAATACACTCACATTTTATAAAGTTACAGAGGAAGAAAAAAAATGCAATTGCGATGGCGTTATGAATGGCAGTCAGCGTAACTTATTAATATGACATTATTATACGACGTTTTATCTTCTTCTATTCGGATGCCTGGACATATATCTACTTATCGTCAAGTACCTCCCAACACATGAGACTTTAAGCTCATTGTGGAGCAGAAGATTCCTTAGTAAAATATTCATAGCTTGAATTAGAGAGTTGAAAATGTCATTTATGTAGGTTACAACTAAAAATTCTGACCTCAAACGCATTCAATCCTTTCATTCCAAAGTCCTTCGAATAAGCGGCAATGCTCCATAATATGTAATATATTGTAATTCCCTACATCATGACCTTAATGTCACATTTGTATCGGGCTTAATTATATTGAAATTCAACAAATTCTATGAGAAACTCATTCATCGTTCAACCTTGTGCAATCCTCAATACTCCCCACAGATCGAAAAGGCAGTGGTTCCGAGACCTACTGTTAATAATTGGAGTTCTGGTAATGGCCAGATTCTTTACTTGGCATTCAATACCAGTGACGCGGTTGAGAAAAGAACGCCGCGATCTTCTGGAGTCAAGTAGACAGTGAAGATCCAAATTAAGTTCCGAGTTCCCTTGGCTCAATGTAAATAGGAATGCATGTTCATCATTCGTATTATACAATAATTCAATTTATTATTATTGTTTCTATTTATTAATTTGTTATCACTTAATATATTCATATCTTTATATATGGTGTGAATGTATTCTATCAGCTACATACTAATGTCTGACTGTGTATGACAGAAAATAATAATACACAATAGAGGTAAAGAATAAATAAAGGAAATGTCACATCTATATTGATCTTATTAAGTTTTATTTTTAAGCTCACTACCTATTTGACTATTTCCTAGTACATAATAGTGAGGACATTGAAGACACGGCTTCATTCGTAGATAGCAGCCAATGTTTCTACTACTATGAGGAAGTTCCCCGCCGTCTATGCAAGATTGAAGAGTAATTGGGACCTACTAGACTACTGAGTCTCACAGATACTAACAGGACACGGAGTTCTGGGGAAAGATGCAGAGCTTCGGAAAGAACTTCTACTTCTGGTGCCCCAAGTGTTTCTGAAACAGCAAAACGTGATTGGTTGTACCGCTTATATTATGTGAATATATATATATATATATATATTGTATAAATACTTGATAGGCAGAGGAGAGAGGAGTGAGGGCGTGGGAGCCAGGCGGTCGTGTTGCGGTCGCTGCGGTCGTGGCCCCTCGCTTCCACTTTCTTCTTAGGCTATCCTCTACTTCTTCTGCCCATTCATAACTCCTGCTCAAGGAATATGTTATATCCCTCGACATTTTTTTATGTTTGTTTTTATTAGTCTTGTTTAACGGCCTATAACCTTTTGGTCATATTTAAATTTATTTAAATACCAACGCGACTTTAGCTTTCTCATCGGTGAGAACTTCAGATAAATCGGTCAGTCCTATTCTTCTTATTGTTGGTAGAGCATTCTTCAAAAATATATTTAATCGTGACAATGGCAATATTGGTATGTTGGAGGTAGCAGTTTTCTGACCAATGAGAGTGCGTGAGGACACTGCGGCCTATTCTTAAGGGGGTTAGAGCAACTGCTTCCCTGCGGAAGCTGCTGTAGTATGACGTTGTTTTATTTTATTTGTTGTCTTTCCCACGTCTATTCATGGTGATAGCGAAAAAATTGTTGCCTTTAGAGTTGGAAATTTCCACACGCATTTTAAGTTCTAGAATTAAAAAAGATAATTCGATTCGATCCCTATATCATCCCATAGGGCTAGATAAATATTGTATGTAATTTACTTTACTACAAGAAATTGTTTTACCATCTCTCATACGTATTACGCATTTAGGAAAATACATTAGGGTTCTTTTTTTCTTTTTTTTTTTTTTTTTTTTTTTTTTAATACAAAATCTAGACCATTCTTGTAATATTTGCAACTGCCTATGACAAGCTGCAATCTTTCATAAATAGTTAAGTTTAGAAGTTTCAAGCTAACTCCTCATTTGCTGATTTCTCATGCGGTATCTTCTCAATCTACTGACTATTCTCAGGAAGTATTTCATTAACATCTTCTTCATTTGTCTAATGTTACCACCAACCCAGTTTATGTAATCCCCCGGTACACCGTAACTAATGTAAAACCTACTTTCAGCGGACCCAGTTTGTCCCTTTAAAAATGACATAATTGCAATAAAAATAAGTTTCAGTTGATATATACATTTAATTGTTTATATATTTTTTTTTATAGTTTTTATAGTGTTTTATAATTAATAAAAGGACGATGAGAATAAACTAATCTGACAGTGCTTGTCTAGCTTAACCCCTACTTTCACTTCTGTACGACGATGTATCTCTTTCAGTTCTTCTTCAGCGAACTCATGTCTATATCCTGCCGGTGAAGGATACTAATTTTGTTGAATATTGAATTCTAAGACCGATTTGACCTAACCATCACATTTCAAATTTTACTTCCAAATTCTTAAACTCTCGAAAGATATAAATTTCCACTAAATATAAAAGAGAAATAGTTTTAATTAAGTTTATAACCAGCATTATATATATTTTTTTGCTTTATACGTAAAATTCACTTGATACCTATGCAATTTGTACAGTTATAGTAAGAGATACAAATTCTTATCTTCTTCATAATCAAATGATCAGTACTCATTTTCTTTCATAATTATATACATCCATTTTATTTTATTTATTTTACAAATCTTTGAAGAGAAATCATGGTTCCCTTTAAGACGTAAAAGATTATCATTGTGTAAAGAAAAAGAGGAAGTTCTTTAACAAAATTCGGTATTTTTTTACAGATGCTACAGAATATAAGTTATTCCACATTTCAACATAGTTTTTAATTAAAATTTTGTCAAATAAGCTTGATATAATAACTGATGTTATGAGTGGTTAAAGACTTTCTCTAGACATTTTCAATGTATTTATGCATTTGCATTCCAATTAGTACTATCTATACGTTAAAATCTTACATGACTTTCAGCTATTTAAGTCATACGTAAAACATAATACATGGCGTTGTATATAGATGCAAAGGATAATAAAATTCGATTTTAAATGAGCTGGCTGGAGATCCATTAGACCGCTCGGACTCGCTCCACCGGCCCGACGCCTGCTAATATTATGTCGGATTAAAGAGATGAATAATGTTCTCTCCATTTGCAGTTCGCACCACCACCATCTGCAGATTTCATTAGATTACTACCAATTTATTATAACTGTATTTAATTTCCATAAAATATTTACAATATTTATCCACCACTTTCTGTTCTCAAGATGTCTTTCTGATTGCATTAATATTATTTCTGTTTAAGGTTTAATTTTTTTAATAAAATATAATATATTATATTTAGAATCAATGTGCCACAACGAATAAGATTTTTCAGGTTAAAAATTAGCTATGTTTCTATAAAGTTACTATGTGGTGAGCAGAGTCAGTAAGTTTTTAATAAATGCGGCGAAAAAATTGGATTCACTCGTTTAGGGACCAATGAATGAACGGTAAATAGAGCATAAAGAAATAACACTAAGAAAAAATATATTTAATTTTGTACGAGTTTATCTTAGGAAAGATAGTATTAATCTTTGGTAAAAATAAAATCCAATTATTACTTTTTCTTTTTAAATTTTTTAAATTAATTAAAATAAACTTTTTATCGAAAGAAAGATTATATTATTGAAATTTCAAAATATTATTGATTTTCAGCCCAAATAATTTTTTTTTTTTTAATCGAAACAAAATATTTCCTATTTCGCAAATTTTAGTAAATATAAATATAAAACATTGTAGATATCCTACATCCCATTTCTGTACTCGTTGAGAATTTTTCACCATAGTGGTAAAAAAAAAATTTCCAAATCAAACTTTTTTTTTTGTATATATGTTTCTAAATGCATATTTCTAGTTCCAGGAGATAGGGAAAAAAAATCTTTTTATTTATTATAAATAATCTCTATATTGAATAAATCGACCAATTCTAAATTACTTGAGTTAGTAAAAGATCCCAAGAGAAACAAAATACTGTTATTTCACCCCCAATGTTGTATTATTTTAATGAAAACTATGGATAATTACCAGCTAAAATTGATGAGTCTGTCTAGTATAGTTTGGGGAATAAAAAATGGTGGCTGTTTACGTTAATAAAAATCAATTTTCCATTCGGAGCTCTATACCTTTAAAACCAACAACATACCCAAGAGAACATCATTTAGAGTATAGTCAATTTTCTAATACATGAGCCCTAGCAGATATATTTACGTTCAATAGTTCGCGAAATATAGGTTTCTAAATCGCAACATTTCATAAAAAATGCACAGTAGTTAGTAAATCTTTTTCTTGAGTTCTATATCTGAGAAATAATTCGACGTAAAGATGTCTATTAGCACTCAAATTAAAGCTAGTTTAATCTGCTACAGAAATTTATGACGTTCATCATTTTAGGAGTAGTATATTAATGATATTTTTTTTTTTAAATTCACAAAAGGTTAATTTCTAGTTTCTTGGATAAAAATTTTGAAAATATTATCAAAATACTACTCCTACGAAGATAAATGTTATAAACTACTTTATAGTACATTTTACTAGTTTTATTTTGAGTTCTGACAGACATCTGTATGTCTTATGGTTTTTGAGATATATTTTTTCATAAATCGAAAATTTTGTTCCAAACAAAAGAAATCAATATTTTGTGAATTAATTTTGACTTATATAATGAAAACTACTACTCCTACAAAAATAAATATAATAAATTACATTATAGTACATTAAACTAGCTTTAATTTGAGTGCTAATAAACATCTGTACGTTGAATAGTTTTTGAGATATAGATTTTCGAAATAAATTCACTGACTACTAATTTTTCAGTGCATTTTTTATAAAATTTGGGATTTAAATAGCTTTATCTCGGGAACTATTCAATATAAATAGCTTTATTAGAGCTCATGTTTTAGCAAATTTACTCTTCTAATAGTGTTCTCTTAGATTTTCTAGTGTTGTTAGTAGTTAATATATAGAGCTCCGAATGAAAAATATTTTTTTTTTACATTTTGAAACAGCAACCAGTTTTTATTCCCCTACCTATACTTGGCAGGCTCGCCAATTTTGAATAGTAGTTAATCATAGTTTTGATTAAAGTAATAAAAAATTTGGGTGAAATAACTGCCTTTTTTCTCCTCTTGGGCTCTTGTACTAAAACAAGTTATCAGAATTGGTCAATTTATTGGATATAGAGATTAATTTTTAAAACATTTTATGAAGTTGTTATGGTTGAAAAAGTGACAGTTGTCTGTTATGGAAGTTTTTTTTTTTTACCTTAGACGATTATCTCAGATCCTCAACAAGGACAGAAACGGGATGTAGGATATCTGCCATGTTTTATTTTTATATCTGTATTTACTAAAATTTGTGAGATAGGAAATATTTTGTTTCGATTAAAACAAAAAAAGTATCTGGCCTGAAAAACTTTAATATTTGAGATTTTTTTTAATATAATCTTTTTTTTGATAAATTAACTTTTCTTTTAATTGAGTTCGATAAATAATTATATTATTTTATTTTCACCAGACGATTATAATATCTTATATTATATAATATCTTTTCTGAGATAAACTCTACTATTTAATTCAATTCACTTATAATGCTGTTTCCATATAAAGTACCGAAAATACAGTGCCGCGACCAGGTGCAGAGGTTGTGCCGCCATTTGTCTATCCTATCATCGGCTCTCCTTGTAAGCCTAATTCCATGTTCCATTGAGAACGGAAGTTATAACCAAGACTGATCGATGAGCCCACGGCCTATTGGATTATTAAAAAGGCATTATCCCTTGAAGAGGCTGTGCAAATCTCCGCGGACTACTTGATTGATGGACTTAGGACCGGTCATTTCCTTAATATCAGACTGCCTGCGATAATTGGAGGTACGCGGCGCGTTTGTATACACTCAACTCGCGTGCAATTTATCGCCGAGAGAAACACGTTTATTATACAGCTCTCTGTTGGTATTTCGAAATTTCTACATGCTGTAATTTCTTTTTACTTAGTAACAACTTTAATTTATGTGGTATACATTACAATAATAATCATGACGTTGTGAAACCAAATTAAAAACACACTGTACGAGAAAACTCGAATGCCATACATACAGAATTCGTCACTGATGATCGTGGGTCCTACAGACCGGGGGATAATCTTCTTTGCTAGTGAAACTTTCACCCCTTTCCTTCCACTTCACTCCTTTCAACTTATCTTTTCAAGGTCTCAAATTTAATACTTAATTTCTGTAAGTTCGAAGTTTTTCTTCTCTTAGTTTATTGCGTTCTTACTGAACGAAAAAGTGTTAATCTAAATGACCCTGATTTCGATGAAATAGTTATACAATACTGATGTTGAGCTCGATGATCATAAGTGCAGGGAATTAGATCCCAGTCATTTCATTAATTCAATTCTTCAAAAGAAGATTTTGAACTACAAAGTGATGAATCTTAATCTTCCATTTTAAACTAATAAAAAAAGAAATATATGCTACATTTACCCAAATGAAATATCTTTCTTTTGGATGAATATAGGACATTTGTCTTTGTATTAGTTTTGAAAAAACAATTTTTGAAAGTTTTTAAAAATAGCTTGTAGGAATTTTTAACTTATGTTTGAGTAAACACATTCCCTAGATAAGGGCCTATTACAGATATCAAACATTCTATTGTTTTATAAATGATTTTTATTTCATAAACATTAAGGCCTGGAAATATTTCGTTATTACAAGATTATATCCTTTAAATGAACACAATTAAATGTTTCGCACAAGTTATTGTATTTAGTACAATAAAAGATAACGAAGAGAATAGCAAAGAGACGTTCAGAGACCAGAGTTTCAGTTCTGTAAACCACTTTAAGTACCTGGGAAGCCTGGTTGCAGATGAAAACAAAGTAGAGTGTGAAATAGAGGCCATTATAGCATCAGAAAATATACATTATGTATCATTGAAAAAAATATTGCAGTAAAAAAAAGTCAAATCTCTCTCTAAGAATGAAAGTGGTCATTTACAAAACCATCGTAAGGCGGGTAATAAGTGACCTATGGGGGAGAAACATAGCCCTTGACAAGAAAAGCAGAACAGATGCTCAACTCCTGGCAGAGAAAGGTATTGAGAAGGATATGGGGAGGAGAAGAAGGAATGATGGGTCTGTTCGGCGAATGCAACATCGTGGCTTTAGTCAAAACAGCAAGAATAAGATAGGACACGTTGAGAGGATGCCTGATAAAAGGATACCCAAAAAGGTGCTTATGGCGACGGAAAAAAACAGAAATCAGATGGTTGGACGGTGTAAACGAAGATCTAAAACTTTAAAAGTTGAAAGATAGAAAAAGAAAGCAAGAGAGGGCGTTTAGATTAACCAACCGGCTGTGGTGGAGCAGGCCCGGGTTTTTGTAGGCAGTGTAGTGCCATAATAATAATATTGTATTTAGTTATAATTCACCAGCACGTTATCATTTTTAGGTTTTGGTCATATGCGTTTTAATTACTTTTTTATTAAATGTTAGGTGCATTGCAGTGCTTACAATGTTTTTGTATCTTTATTTGTTCTATACACAAACAAATCTTAATTTTGATAAAATCATGATTTTTTTTTTTTAAATGAATGTTACCTTGTATTTCTCAGTTATTATACTGTGATATCAAAAGAACTTATTTGAAGGTATGTTACATATTTGGTTTAATAACACATTTTTTAAAAAAAATTATTCTTTACCTGAAATCGTTATTTTTCACAAATAGAAACAATACTATATTTAAAAAAAAAAACAAAAAAAAAAAACGGTGCATTGGAAAAAACGATATTCCGAACATAAACAAAAAAATTTTTTTTTTTTGTATTCAGCTCTCAGGAACAATTTATTGGCTCTTGGTAATATGAAAACTCTTTTCATTCCAACAATTTGGATTGATAATGCCATTTTTAAGGCGAATATATTTGAATTGGCTGCTGGAATCTTGAATTTGCCCGAAATCATATCTTTCTGTTTTAAATGTTCCTAAAGGATTCCCTTATTTGATAATGTTGTGTTATCTTTTAGGCTACTAATGAGTTCAATTCGAATTGAGAAGAAATAAGAATAAATCAAAATGCTGTATTGGTTTGAAATTCTTGATATTAGCCAAAGTTATCGATATCTGAGTACACTTATGAGTGTTACTGAAATTCTTTAAAAAATTTGGTGCTGTGAACGCATCACACGATTTTCACTTACCACGCATCCCAATATTTTGTGTAGATGGGTGGGCTCGTGTTACTTCTGATTTCGTAAAAATAAATCTATCTATTTATCACAGTTAATGTCACTCTTTTGAAATGTTGCAAACAGTAATATAACTGCGCTTTAAATGTCTTGATACACCTAATATAAAAAAATTGTATAGAGCTCAGTAATAAAACAGTTTTTGCCCAATCTCCGGAACTCTCCGTTAATAATACGAATTCGAAAAATCATATTACTTTTGTATTGTGCAATTCGCATTTTCGGGAAGGTATGCAAAAAAGGGAATGACAGACTTTCTCCGGATGAAATGATATAATTCCAAATTGGGAGTACTATACTTTTGATCTCGTATAATAATCTGGAGCGTATTATGTTTTTAAGTATAGCCGGCGCACGCAAGAGGCGAAAAATATAGTCTTGGGAGAAGTGCCGTGTGCGCCCCAGGGCTTTGGACACCTACCTCAGAAAAAACCAGTCTCGTGTGGTTACACATGCATATAAAACAGCTCAACCTTTTTTAGCCATATAATTAGATTTTTTTTTCTAAAGTAGGTTTTTTTCAAAAATTAATCAAGTTAGTGAGAATCATGATTCAAATATGACATTAAATCCAATACGGATAATATGTCTTTTAGTCTCTCTATCTATGTATGCGTATACTCCTATGTAATAATGTATTTGTTTATTTTTCACCATTTTCAACCAATTTGACAGACATATGATTTATATGGCACTACGGCTAGTGGTTTCGTTGGAACACACTACGATAAGTGAAAAACAGTGGATAGTTGACTGTATGAAATATATTGTAGGAGGATATTCCTGGTGGCGGTCAATAAAGGTATAAAAATAATAAAATAACACTATTTATTGTAATCCAACGTTTCGCCTCACTTCGCCAGTCCAACTGAAACAACAAGATACAAACATTTAACATAACAAAGCATAACGTTTTGTCAATTCTAAAATGTCTAATTTTTGTTTGTTGTTAATTTTCATTTAGCCCTGACGAAACCTTGCAAAATGGGGCGAAACGTTGGTTTACAATAATTAATTTTTTTTACTATTTCGATATCTTTATTGATCGTCACCTCCATCAATATAAAATAGTATATAATGATTAGAGAAGTTTGTCGGGGGGGGGGGGTGCGGTCAGCACAGAACAACATAAATAAACAAAACCATATTTATTTATTTTATGCCTACGTTTCGACCTGAGTATCAGGTCTTCATCAGGGCTATAGAACAAAAGGGATAACAACAACATTTAGAGAAACATACAATTGAAAAGGAATAGTATACAAACAAATTTAGAATTATACAAAATATTGAATCAAGTTCGATTCAATAATAATAAGATAATTCTAAATTTGTTTGTATACTATTCCTTTTCAATTGTATGTTTCTCTAAATGTTGTTGTTATCTCTTTTGTTCTATAGCCCTGATGAAGACCTGAAACTCAAGTCGAAACGTCGGCATAAAATAAATAAATATGGTTTTGTTTATTTATGTTGTTCTGTGCTGACCGCACCCCCCGACAAACTTCTCCAATCATTAATCTACGGTCAACTATCTACACCTCATTATGAAAACAGTATATAATTTGAGCATAAGCCGTACACTGTACTGAATTCTTATATCTCCGGTGTGGAAAATCCATCATCTTCCTTTCACATTTACAGTCATAAATGAACTCCATAAAACACAAGAAGTTCTGTTCACCTATCGGCCGAAGGATATTTGTTCGTTTCTATAGACCATCAATCCTTCTATCAGGCATGTAGTTATTGTTTGTAACATATTTCTTCCACAAATGGGTCCACGTTTAATATATGTTTTCAGGGAATTATGAAATGTTTTGAAGAGGTACAAAATAGGGACCATGGTACAAAATACACCCTAATGGAACATAACTCTGACAGCCTCATTTATGTGGAACATATGTCTGACTGTCATGTCAAGTTTTACGGAAACCATTCTTACTGCCTGTTGGTGAGATGGTTGATGACGGACTATTGTCGGGATGTGATCACTGAAACAGTCTACGTGGCTCGGTTATAAACTAGCAACAAAATAATAAACCGAGATATCTACATTGTTTGACAATTTATCATTGTTTAACTCCGATTGAATCATCAACAGTTTCTTGAATGAAATATTCATATGGCATGAGTTAATTCCAGCTACCCTGTTCCAGATATATGAGGCGCCTCGTAAATGTACATTAGAGAGAAGGACGTGACAGTGTTTAGGTTGATTTTGTGATAGTTGATTAAACTAAAAACTACTTAATAGCTCACTCAAATAAATAATAAGGTGCTATTTTGCTTAAAACCCTAATGTAGGATAATACTATCGCCATTAGATAAAAGCCTAATTTCTCAAGCTGCAGAACCTTTTAGCTCCTGTACGGTTGTCAAGATGTATATATATTACACTGTTGGGGAAAAGAAACTACATGTACTACATCAGAGTATTATTATTTATTTTACATCAATTAATTTTATTTTTTATTTCCTTAAATAATTGTGACTGTGCCTACAGGTTTTTCTGTCTGAAGGAATTATTAAAGCAGCTTGAAAAATGCCCGAAATTTATCTAAATAGGACCATTCATAGGAAACATTTTTTACGTACAACGTATGAGACAATTTTTTCTTCTGATTGAATTTCTTTTTGTTTTTGGTTGGGATGACTTATCTAATTGTATAAGGAATTTTATTCGAAGTTCGTAATATGAATCAAAGAGGTTTTAAAATGTTTATATAAGCAGTTTATAATAATAATGCAACCAAAATTAAAGACACTTGTTCAACAGAAAACCAAAGCTAATATGTATAACACATTCCTGTTGCGCCGTCCTTCCGCAAGGTCGATAATTAGACCCGGCCCTCCGTTATGGAAAATATATTTGTTAAGGAAGAGAAGAGGGGGGGTCTAGGAAGCGGTTGGGGCAAAAAAGTGGGTCCCCTCACCGTCGAAATAAAAACTGGAGGGTCGTTACAGCCTAGGGCGAGGGGCGCTCCTATCTTCAGTTCTCAGAAGATTGTCGCTACTGTCAGCGAGCAGAAGAAACATTAGAGAACTTCTTTTTAATAGCAATATTTTGGAAAACCCATTATGCGTTATGATAATAAAATATCATTTTATTTTATTTATTTTACTTATCCTGTAAAAAAAATGGCAATAGTACCTCAAAGAATTTCTATATTTTAAAAAATAAAATCTATGGTTGTTCTAAATTTATTTGACATCTCCTTTTCAAATGATTTGAAGATTTCAAACTGAAACACCAATTTATTTGTTACGAGGACTATTACCTATCACCTCTGTAAATATTGCCTACCATTTACAGGAAATGCCCAAAACTTTTTTAGCTACTGATGATCTGCCTGTACGATTGATTTAGTAAATAAAAACTATACTTCTTAAAAATAATTTTCTATACTTTACGGTTGTGGATATAGATTTTAATTATCTTGAATAGTTTTTGATTGATTGCTTTCTACAAAGAAAAATCGCGACTTTCTAAAAAAAAAAACCAAACGTAATAATAATATATTTTGTTTGTTGTAGGGGTTACCACAAAACAAATGGAGTTAGGCAGTACAGTATATAGCTTACATGTAACTACTGATACCCAATAAAAATAATAAATTAAAAATCATTTATACAAATTATAACGTCAACTAAGCTGGAGATGTTACCTGCATCTCTCAAAATTACACACTATTACACTTTCAATATTACTGTTTACCCCTATCGAACAGATTCGCTACCTTGGACTACATTTGGAAAATGACTAACCTGGAATCCTCACACAAGACTGAAAAGACAGGAAACTTAACGTCGATTTCGACTATTACAGTACTTACTGGACAAACGGTCAAAAATTCCAATTCATTACAAAAGACTGATCTACATGACAGTAATAAGGCCCATCTGGACATACGGACTTGAGCTTTGGGGCTCCACTAAACCTCCGAATTCCTCTTGTATTCAATCCTTACAATCCAAAATCCTCAACGCTCCTTACTTTGTCACAAATAAAATCATAGATAAAGACCTTAATGTTCCATAAGTGATCTAGCCCGAACCAGATATTGTTCCATGTATTATAATGTACAGTTGTAAATAGCAATAAATAAATAAATAAAAACATTACTGTAGACACGAAAATGCACATCATATTCAGATGACATGTATCCAGATCAAATTTTTAGGTTTTGGGTTACTTATACAAATAACAATCTAAGATCTAATTCTGTGTGTGGTGACAATATTTGATTAAAAATAATTTCGGCTAATAGTATTTAGTTTGGGCATGTATAGATTTCTGTTCTCATTGTGCACGGAACAACTCGACAAGAAATTATAGTAATACTTTTTATCTCAAACTGGACAAAGCCTCTAAAGTCTAAAGTATATTTGTGGGAACCGACATTAAGCATATGCATATTTTTCGGAAGGTTTCAATTGGATAAGAATTCTCAGGTGAGCTTTGGGGTTGTTGAACATTAGGTATCTCTGAAGAGCATCCGAGCTCAATAAAACAGAAAATATGAACTTTCTCGTATTCTTATTTGAAGAATATAGTTGACCGTATGAAGTAGTTTCGCCCCATTTTGCAGGGCTTCGTCATGGCTGATAAGAATGAAGTTCTTTGTAAGAACGAGGTTCTTCATGAACTTTCAGTCGACAGCAGAACTTCATTCTTATCAGCCCTGACGAAGCCCTACAAAGTGGGGCGAAACGTTGGTTCAATAAATAGTTTTTTGTTACTATTTTGATACCTTTATTGACCACCACCCGTATCATCTTCCTCCAATTTCTCTCATTCTGTTGAAAATTCATCCGTCATCAAAAGGATATTTTTGAACCTCTTGAAATCTTCAACCACCTTTCAAAATACCTACCAAGATAAGGAAACACCGATATAAACGACATTATCAAATCGTCCAGATTTTGAGAGAAGAACTCACAACAAAACTTTTTCACTTTTTAAAAATTATTAATATTTATGATAGTCTAACTGTAATTCCAGCATGTATAAGTGAATGCATAATTTAATATAGTATTTTACTAAATATATCCATTTTAATTGTAAATTTTAAAACTTTGTGAATTTGTCAATTGTAATCTACTTACTTTATAAATCCAGCGTAAATGACCCTAGTGATTGAAACACTTAAAATAAAATAAATAAATCATCCATATTCACTGTTGAACCCTAAAGGTAACTAATCAAAGCTACAGGAAAAAATTATATATTATATGTAGGAGGGATATTATACAAAAGTATAAAAAGGACACCTTTATGGAATCAATAAATATACAGGAATATAATAAATAAATACATTATGGTAGGGGCAGCTGATGCTGGAGGAACGGATCGATGCGGGCTGTCCATTACCTACCCCACTATCGGTTATAGCGCGCCTATGCTCTGCCATACAGCTGTCTCTTTGTAGTCCTTTATTGCTGTCGCTCCTGTCATTAACGGACCTTTTATTATGTCCTTTATTCTTCCCTCGATGGCAGGAGGCTTTTTATTGACTACATAATTTTTATGTTCATAATCACTGTAATCGATCCCATTAAATTTTTGAAAGGTGAAAATAAAATACATATATATGGAGAGGGCTGTCAGAATAGTATAAGTTATAAAATGACTAAAATAGTGTTTTACAAGCTGTAAAACATTTTGAAATCGACACAATTCTTCCACTAAAACTATTGAGTTTTCTATCACTAGTCAATATATCCACTTGGAAAGTTATAATTAAAAAAATGTTATGAGAGCATTTAATGTAGACAAGTTAAAGTTTTATTGACAATGCTAATTTTTTATTCCCCATGGGGATATATTAGGTTTTGACAAAGAACTTCTCATTTGTCAGAATAGATTAGAGTAATAAGCAACTATCTAGGGAGGACAATTAAAGTGTAATAATTCAAAATTCCAAAATATTTTATGAAGAGTTAAACACTTCTAATATTTGGCCACTTTACAAGATATATTACTTTAACCACTATCCCTATATACAAAGTATAGAAGAATATCAATATAATTTGAGGGTGGTCTCAACCTGACTGTTTTTATTTTTTTTTTTTTTATATATATTTTTATTCTTCAGAATTACACTTAGCCATATTATATCAGATATGTCTAATACAGATAAGAGACCCCATATTCACTTTACATTCATACCCTATTTATAGAGATATTTAAATTAAATGATAACAAAGTAAAATGTCATTTTAATCATTTTCATTCCTATTTACATTAATCCTGAAGAACGTCTAACCGACCTTGTTCTCTCAGTTGTGAAGGAAAAAGCAGGACTCTGGAAATAGATATAAATTACATTCTCATAAAAAATATATAAGTAGGTGAACAAAAAAAATTTAAAAAAACAAAAAACTAATAAGGTGATAACTGGTTCATAAAATGAAGTTTATTTCTATTTTTCATGTAACATTTATCAATTTTAAAATGATTTGAATTAAAAATCAACTTTGAAATATATTTTACAATAATCTGGAATTTTAGAACTCACCGTTATCAATTTTTCCCTGTAAAGTGCTTCTGCTTCTTATGTTGAATAAATCCAAGAATTTTCATTGTGTTCGCTTTAGCAAATTTGAGAAAACATATTTTCAAACGATTTCTATTTCGAAATAATGAAATTTGTAACGAAGAATATGCTTTGAATTTCTTTTTATGTACAACTATGTTTGATTATTAATCACATATTAAGATTTATAATAATTTATTTATATTGCATTAATTGAAAATAAATATCTCTATTATTTGTATAGTAACATCAGTTTATTGATAACATATAACAATATATTTTTACTACTACTGAGCACTCTGTCTTGAAATTTTGATATCGCAGAAGAGGTGCTCAGATGAATTTTTTTTTTCTAGTAAACTTTAATGGTTGTCAAAAAAATATGGTCAATGTATTTACCAATGTATCTATCAGAGGTAAAACCTAATATAAGGTAACCGAACCCTTTTGGAAAAGTTTTGTACTGATCTTAACGAAATTTCTATTTTCTTTCATATTTTGAATCTCAAAACTGCAGATAATGGATGATAAGATATTAAAATGGGGATAGAATTAATAGTTATACCTACTTGTACTAGTTCAATTTATTGGCACTAAAGGTAAAACAAAATTGTGGCACTGTTCGGACTTGCCTACAGAAGTGAAATTTCTGGAAATGAACTACACCTTAACATTGTCTTAATAATGGTCACAGCTTAAGGTAGAAGTTTGTTCAAAAAATGCAAAATGACTTATACATGCCACTTCAATCTTAACATCAAGTCACTTGAATAATTTTATTTTTCTGGTACAGTTTAATAATAGCTTCTAAAATATGGATTCATTAAATAAGGTGTATAACATAGATTACTTTCGAACAGGAATTGGAGATTCAGGTGCTATTATTTGCCAATAACTTTACACCTCAGAGGTAAAAAGGCAACAGTACTTTTTTAGAAAGAGTTTTGTACTGATTTTCATTAAACCATTACCTTTCTCTATAGGATAGTCCGGGTGGTGGTCAATCAAGGTATCGAAATGGTAAAATAAAACTATTTATTGTTAACGAACATTTTGCCCCACTTTGCAGGGTTTCAACAGGACTGTCAGATTGAAACAAAGATTACAACAGTTTCTGACAGCCCTGACGAAGCCTTGCAAAGTGGAGCAAAACGTTGGTTAACAATAAATAATTTTCTTTTAATATTTTGATACATTTATTGACCGCCACCCCGACTATCTTCCTACAATCTTCTTCAAACGGTCAACTATCTTCTTCCAATATTATCTATAATGTTTTGAATTCCAAATTCATTATTTCTGTAAATTATGCGTGGTAATATACTAAAAAAGGCGATACGATTATTAGTTATTTTCAAAGAAAATCATATTTTATCATCTTCTGCTATATTTTATGAATGTGACAGCCAATCTTTCATTTCTGTGTTCTGTAGAAAGGTGAATTTTCTAATTAAAACATGAATAAGTTAAATTTATGCATATGTAATCGTATTAGTTTGAATGGAAGAAGAGCTTATTTAAAATACATTATTCTATTTATAGAGATAATATTTTTTAACTTTAAATGTTATATGTTATACCGAATTCTTAATCGCTTGAATCAACCTCTGTAGGTTTTTAATGTGTCTCCTTATTTCTAAGCAAGAGCTTTGAATTTGATGATCCGTCTAGAAATTGGGATCATCTAAGCTCGTACTCACTTAAACCAAGTACGTCTTTGTCAATTATCGCACTTCCAGACACACGATAAAATACGCATTCTGTCTTCGCTCTCATAAAATTCTCTTGGTAGGACTATCCCAAAATCTAGCCCTTTTTTTTTTTTAATATCTACGATTACTTTACGACGATAAATGTCAGAAATAACTTCTCACAGAAATAATCAACTTGTTCAAAAAAGCGTTATATGCTAATCTTCAGTAAATCTCTGATTAGGCTGAAGCAATAATTAGAAGAATATTTTTATGATTTATGATTTTTATGACATTTTTTTTTATGTCCCATTTGTTTTTTTAATTAAACAAAGAATAATTTAATGGTACATTTAAATAGGAACATGTATTTATGTCGTATTTATTTATAAAAACATACCAAGTAAACTTTGTTTTCTTAATTTTTAACATTCCTTGTTGTCCGTTGAGATAGGTCAATTTATCTTGCAGTGACAAAACTTTGTCTGTCCGCCTACGTCAGAGAGGTTTCCGTTGAGAAGGGTTCGAAATATCTATACATCGGGCCGAGAATACTAGCAAATTGTGCGTTGGAAAGAGATATCCGTTAGGTGAGGTTTCGCTGTTTATATATTCATAAAACATTCATTGATACTCCAATTAGATATTTAAATATTAAATACATTTGAAACAAAATTAAAAATCCTTTAGACATTTAATGTTTAAATGTCTTTTAGTGCAGAAATGTATGCACCTGTCATTAGAAATGAAAGGTTTCCAGGTCTTTAAGACGAGGTCACTGACCGGATTCTAATCCCAAACGGTCACTCCATTCACAGACAAAGTTCTTTGACCAAGTTCATCAGGTTCACTTACTAAGTTAATTATTCGGTTCATTAGGTCCAATTACCAATAGCAATTGACTATAAATTATTATTTAATATCACATCTTTAGTTGTAAAACTTTTTTAGCGACATTCTAAAACTCAAGAAAATAAAATAAATGAAAGTAAATTCATTTGGTGAAGCCAGATGGAAGGGAAGTGGTGGGAGAGATAGAGAGCAAAGCTGGTTAAATCTAGTAGGAAAAGCTTTATATTGTAACAGGAGAGTAGGCCTTAAGAGTAGCTTAACAGTCCCCGCAGTGCCAGTCCAATTGATTGAGCTCTTGTATATATACTATATATATGTATGTATTGATTGATCTTATACCCTCATATAAACATTTTCAAACTAGATTTGGTTATTACTTGAAAATTATTAAGACAATTATAAGGTGTTAGTTCATTTCCAGAAGTTTCACTTCAGTAGGCAAGTCCGAAAAGTGCCACAATTTTATTTTATCTTTAGTGCCAATAAATTGATCTAGTACAAATAGGTATAATTTTATCCCCACTTTAGTATCTTATTATACATTATCTGCAGTATCTGATATATACATTGGTAAATATCACCCGGTTTCCAAGTGTTTATATGCTTATCATGTTCAAACTGAATATGGTGTTATAGATGACACCTATTCAGTTTGACCATATTTTTTTGACAACCATTAAAGTTTACTACAAATAAAATTCATCTGAGCACCTCTATTTTGATATCAAAATTTCAAGAGAGAGTGCTCTGTTGTAATAAAAATAAATTTTTACATGTTATCAATAAACCGATGTGACTCTATAGATGTTAAAGGCATTTATTGGTAATTAATGAAATTATGTAAATATATCGTACTTAAATATTACTTTTATATGAAAAGAATGAATAAATTGATATTAACCTTGTTTAATGTTTAATTATTTATGAAACCGGAATAATTACTACATTCGCTATTACCTAAAATCTATTTTTATGGTTTTACTTTCTTAAACAATTAAATCTGTATTTCTTTTCTCCTATTAAAAAAAAATTGGTGGGAAAAATATCCCCTTCATTTTTATTACCTCTAAGCCCGAGCAGTCCAATAAAAATGCTAATTATACCCCTTGTGATGGATAATTAAAATGTAGTTCTATTTCAGTTAGAGAGGAGTATTAATGGGCATAAATTTAGCTGATACCACAATAATAATAACAGAGCTGTTAACTAAACATAAGGTACATATAATGACGACAGGTGGCAAGTGTAGCCTCGTTTGTATATGATAGTATACCACTTAAACCCATTCATCAAAGGAACATTCGTCTACGGTGGCGTGTCGACTATGCTTTCATGATTGTTGGGTCTTTAACGTCAGATAGATGTTTCTATTAATAATCAGGTCATTAAAGCATCAATAAAAAGAATAATTTTATCAACTATATAATAATTAATGCTGTAACTATTGCTAATTCATACTTTGATTATTTTTTTTTAATGTTATTTATACTATTTTATTGAAGAGAATAATTCACAAATTAAGCGCATAAAGTATTATTGTTCAAATTCTCATTCATCCAATAAATACAAAAATAGAAGAGAGAAAAAAAAGTTTATTACCACCAAATTAAAAGTGAAAAAAAAAATTAAA
>NW_027105487.1:977570-987100 GCF_000696795.3 Halyomorpha halys
ATATCTAAAAGAAAATTTTCAAATAATAATAAAAAAATGTTCTTTGTCTTATATAATGTGAGTTAATCAAATGATCGTATTGAGGCAGCGTGATCGAAAGGGCGATATGAGGTATATAGCATACAACATTTTTTCTTTAATTTTTTGAACACACGCCATTTCAGTAACTCTTTATCTTATAGAATTGTCTGAAAAGGCGTTCAGAGATTAGTTTTGTACCGAAATGTCATAAAATCCTCTCATCGTTGTATAGAAATAGTGATATTGAAGACGAATCCGCTGCTAACGTCGACCACTCATCTTGCAATACACTCTAAGCAAATATACATAATATAAGTAAATATAATAATTAATAGTAAATATTAATTAACTCCAACGACTCGGGTTCGAATCCGGCTATTGGAGATAATCATTTTCTGTTTCATTGGCGTGAGTCAGCCCTGTGAGTTCCAGAATACTCACCCCCCCCCCCCCCCCCGCCTCATGAATTTGGTATTCTTATTTGGGTAAAAAACTGGCGGTGAAGCTACAGATTTATTATTTGTAATAGTAAATATGAAAGTTATTCCTAATAATTTGCTAATTAATTTAATAAAGTGACAAATTAGGTCCTTTTATTGTTGTTCTCATATAAATCCTAAACGGTGGGCCCAATAGAAAAAGTTATAATAAAATAAAACACGTAAGAACAATTAATTATGCGTAGAATGAGTACTATAATGAAATAATTTGTTCAAGCGGTAATGTGTGGATAAGCGTAATTATACGGTCGTAAACCGCGGTGGTGTTTTGGCTTCAATAACAGTTCTGTTGAAGTCCATATACAAGAACAATTGGTTTTCGACCAAATTATTAATTTATAGTAATCATTTGACGCGTAATTTAACGCTCTTTAATTTATCTTTTTGTACCATTTTCCAGAAACCACCATACATGCGAATAGTCAGGAAGACTTTAAGCAAGAAGACTTACGATAATTACGAACTCGAAATTACGACATACTTTTTGACCGAATTAAAAAGATATGATCATCATGAGTACCATTTGACGCAGAATTTAACGTTTAATTCCCTCTACTATAAATTCTATGATGTTACAATGCTCCTTTTAGGGGCTCTATATGCAAAAAATAATAATAAAGACCTAATCCGTTTAGCTATTTAACAATTACTTAATCGATTTACTTTATTAAATTAATTAGCCTATAAGTGAGATTTTCATACCACCGGAAGTGTTTTCGTGTTAAGTGAGATAGAAAATAATTTTAAAAATTATTTAGAAATTTCCGTTTTTATCGTGTTGTAGCGGCTTAGGAAGAAGAACAAAAAGTTTATGAGAAGAATTAAAATAGTAAACTAGCTTTAGTTGGGTGTTAATCAATTGAACATAATTAAGTTATAGTAAGTTATTGGAGCCCAATACACAATCATGGTTCACTACCACATTATTTATTACACGTATCGCATATTAATTTATATGATATAAATATATAACATATCATTCAATGATCTTTAATTTATTTTACTATAACTTTTTCACTTGGATCCATCGTAAAGGAGTCTTTGGAGAACAACAATATAAAGACCTTATTCACTACTTTATTAAACTTATTAGCTAATTATGAGTTTTAGAACCGCCAGAAAGTTATTTTCGTGTTAAGCGCAATATAATCCAATTTTTAAAATTATTGGCTGATTTATGTTCTATGCCCTGGATTTTATGAATCGCCCTCCAGAACTATTGGATCGAAAGTTCGATTAGACGAATTTTCGGCGCACAACTTTGTTAGCTAGTACTTAGACAAATGGCCACACGATTGAGCCAGTGTTGGATGGTGTTCAGAGCACTGTGAAGCTACGGCTCCTTGTTTGTCTCCTTCACGTTCCATGAGCTTTTTGGTAAAATTCTTTGTTCTCCAAGAATAATCTTAAAATCTTCGGTAATCAAATTAAAGGATTCACTGTGTTTTTAGAGTCCTTAAAGACCTATACGTAGATGATGACTCTCGTTCTTTCTTTTCTCTTTTAAGAGTAGTACACTCTTCGTCGTACACCTCAATGCTCCTTATTTTGTTACTAATAAAACCATACATAAAGACCTAAATGTTCTTTATGTAACCGATCTAGCCCGAACCCGATATCATTCCTTCCATTATAAACTCCCTAACCACCCAAACCCACTAGGTTCTAACCTTGCTTCCTCTTCCTTTCCTGGCAATCCTCCGAGGTGCCTAAAAAGAAGATGGCCTCGTGACCTTATATTGTAAAATGTTTTTAGAGTTCTATTACTGGGTAGTTTCTCTACATGCCTGTATCACTCCATTTTAACTAAGATCAAATTTAATAAATGTATTATAATGTACAGTTGTAAATAACTATAAATAAATTTTAAAAAATATCATAAAACTGCTACTCCTACAAACTTAAACGTAATAAACTACATAATGTAAAACATATTAAATAAGGTATAAATGGTGTTAATGACCAATGGTCTTTTGCGCACGAAAAAAAATAAAAACTACATATTACTCGTTGTAAGCTTTAATTTGAATGCTAAAAACAACTACTGATTTTTCAGTACATTTCTTATAAAATTTTGTCTTTTAAAATGAGAACATCTCGGGAAATATTGTACGTAAATAGCTCTATTAAGGCTTATATTTTATTCCCCCTGGTTGGCAGATTCATCAATTTCGACTAGTACCTATTCATAGTTTTTATTAAAGAAACTAAAAATTAAGGTAAGATAAATTAAAGTAGATAAATAAATGTGATACAGTATCATTATCATTATGTCATTATAATAAAATTTACTTGTATTTTTTTACAGTTGTAAATATCAATAAATATATAGAAAAAAGTATAAACCATTTGTTTAATAGGAAATACGGATTAGAAGACGTGAACATAAACAGGAGTCCATTAGTAAATCCAGTAATATATTATTTGTTTTGTATAAGTTAAAGAGATATTTTTTTTAAGCGACCAGTTAAATTATTATAGATACGAAATATCGCATTCCCTCTATTTATTTAAATAAAATTATCACATCTTGGTGTTATGGATAAGTTTAATATTTACTGTGTGAATCAAATATATGATATTCTGTTATGCTTACAGATAGATGGATACAGATACAGTTACTTTATATCGCATAGATAGATGGATAGATAGATATAAGCTTCATCCCACCTGGCCTCACCTAGGACACAGGGCCCGCAGGTATCCCCACGACCAGAGGCCCTCTGTCAATAGAAATACAATATCGGCAGGACCGCCCTATATATTAGCAAACTCCAGATGTCCCATTTGGAACTATTGAGGTACCTTCGTACGTGCTCTGCGAACCTTAACTTCGCAGAGTTCCCCTATTTTGGGGATTGGCAAAGGTGATTTACTTAACTGCCAAAATAAGTATGAAATTGAGGTCTTTCTATTTCCGTTGACTCAAATTAAAAATATAATTTTTGAGGTCAATGTTTTGTATATGAACAGTAGAAATAATTCAATTTCAGGCGCTTTTTAAATATTACTAGATTTAACTATCTTAAAGTCTCCTCTGCCCGTTTTAAACTAATATTTCAAAAGTGATATCGGACCGGCTCACCGGTAGCTACCCGGGGGTCTTAGCGAGGCGGGTCCGGCGGGAAAGGATTGCCTTTTTTTAGTGTTATGATCGCCTCTTGTGAGATTATGACATGTCGAACATCGACCAACCTACTCGCTATAATTATCTGTTTAAAAAATAACATAAGTAAGGCTATCGTGGATGGCGGAAGTGGAAGGCAATTATGCTCACCATTACACCACCATCGAGCGTCATCGGGGTAAAAGAAGGAAGCATTACAACTTACATCTTCTATACTCGATTATTATTACTGATTTTTGGAGAGTTCGAAAAAAAGGCGGGAGTAGTGGGTTTCACGTCATTTTTCAATTTCAGGCGCTTTTTAAATCGTTTAATTATCGAGAACTGGTTAATGATTCTTTTTTGTGAAGTTTTGGGTTAGAAATTTCAAATATCGTGCCAGAAGCCAAATTCATTTCACGTTGCGATCAGTGAGTGATTGAATTATTATATCTATCATTGTTAATAATCAATAAGTAAATGAAATAAAATTATGGACAACTTAATAATTGTAGGGAAACACTCAATTAAAAACCTATATTTATTGACTGAGGAATCTGTAATGAATCTTTCATACTTCGAAATTTGTTTAATTCTGTCCAGATTAAAAAAATAGCTATAAAACTAGCAAGTTCCTCTCTTTTCAGTTGGATCTAAATATATAAACCCTAGGAATTAATTATTACATATCTGTCTCATCATTTTGAATTGACAACACACTAGTTTTTGCGGTAGGGTAACACCGTACACAGCTTTTCTCAATGCTCCAGAGGGAGTAACGATTGCTGCGTAGTGTATCTGCCTGGCGAAAGGCATCCAAATCAAATCCAGACAGGCAAGCTTAATCTAATAACAGTGAGTGGGCTTCGAAGTAAATTTGTATTCGGTTTCATTTTACTCTGGATTTGGAATATTGAAGTGAGTGTATTAAATCCTTTCTTAAGTTAATTTTAAAAACTAAACATTAGCAGATAATTGCTATCGTCACGGAGTATTTTTGCTGATGAGATGACATTGATCTTTGGAATTCCGGAGAAACTTCTGCCAAAACAGAAGTTTTCATTCCATCGTTTCATAAAAAAAATAAAACGGTCATAATAACTGGTTTAGCATTTCCAAGTGATGCCTGTATCTATTAACAGTTAAGGCGGGAAAAAAATAGAAAATATGCAAAACTAATTGCTTAAGATTCCAATGACCTTCAAAATATCTAAAGATTATATACAGAAGATTTTGGCTTCATCTTTGAAAATTAAAATTACATCAAAGGCAGTTCTGTTACCTCCTTGGTGTTTTTCTATTCCAAGTTCTTAACATCAAAAAACCTTCCTATATCATAGATCTCCTCACTCTTCGTTCATCCATCCACTCAATAAACACCAGATCCCATCCGAATGATTTATATATGCCCTCCTATAGAACCTCCTTCTTTAACAAATCCTTCGTCATACGTGCAACCTCCCTCTGGAATTCTCTTCCCATCTCCATTCGCCAGTCGTCATCCATTCTCTCCTTTAAACAACACCTATTCCTTCATTTATTGAATAACCTAACCTCCACATCTTTGTAATCAAATAAATAGGCAGGTATTGATTAACATTATAAACAGTAGTAATGCCAATATACCAATGTAATTTCATTCTACTATCTGAAAATTTGTAAACGCTCGCCAGATAAAAATCTCACTATATGAACCATGTAATTATTCTTAGGTGACAATTATTTTTTCATTTCATTTCTGTTTGACACCTGCAGAATTGTAAGTAAATTTTTAAATGAGTTAAATAGACTATACTCTCTTGCTTTATGCGGTGTATACATACCAATGTACACAAATAAGGCGTAACGATCCATCACTGAAACCTCTTTCAAAAGCTTCCACCATTCTTCACTATCCAATGCAGCACTCCTCTAATCATGTTTACTTATTAAGTTTTTCGTGTCTGTGCGGACTGTATCAAGCCATCTGAGATGGGGTTTCCTGACTCTACTTGTTCGATGAAGGACATCCCTGCCAGTTTACCCGATATGGTATTTTACCATCGTACATTCTTGCGACATACCCTGCCCATCCCAGCCTTCCGACCTTGAAAAACTTTACAATATTCGTGCTCTTGAAGAGGTCGAAAATTTCCACATTTTTTTCTTCTTCACCTGGTATTACCTTCTTTGACCGGGTCGAACATTATTTGCAATATTTTGTTCCTCAAAACTTAGTAGTCTATTAGCGTCAGCCTTAGTCAATGCCCAAGCTTCGGATCCGTAAGTGAGGAACATATTAGTGTTTTGTAAAGTCTCAACTTCGCTTCATTGGCAGCGAATACTTACTTTTTGAAGAATTAAATCAATCTGAAATAGTATCAATTTGCTGCAGCTGATCTTAGATTATATTGTGAAGTATCATTTCGCGAGTTTACCTCCAAGCCCAAATAAATGAATATTTGCACTCCTTCAAACTTATACACACTAAACTTGATGCAGCCTATCTTCTCATCATCTCCTTCTACTCTCTTATATATTTAATCTTCGTTATATTTATTTATTCTTTATATCTTTGGAACGGAACGCAATGCCATCTTCAACAGTTTCCGGACACAGTGCTGCGTAAGATGATGAGGTCTTCATCACTGAAGAAGATTAAACCTGAACAACATCACAAGTTCTTTGATCTGCCGAGTGTTCCCGAGTTTATAAAACGGAGGTCTTTGACTTGCTGAAAAGTAACATCAACGCGCTGTTAAGGACACCCACACCATCTTCAGCTCCAATAATATGGTGAGAATACATATTACAGGACCAAACGTAATACGTGTGCAACAGAGACACACATATTTAGGTTATGTTTGAGGAAATTTTTAGTTATAGGGCAAAGACACTTAAGTGTGCCCCAACACTTTTGATCTACCCCATGAAAATTCAGTGCAGCTCATCACACTACATAAACTGCTTAAAATGTAGCTCCCACAACAGTAAAAGGAGTTATATCGGAAGGTTATACACTTATATATATGTGTGTGTGCGAGTTCTTATTTCTTTTGCTTTGTTCCAGAGTAAGAAGTTGGTAAAAAATCGAGTCCAAACCTTTTTTCTGCTGTTTCGAGTCACAGAAACACGTCTTTGATGAATGATCTTGAGAATGATGAATGAGAACACATCTGTTTCCCGGATTACTTTTGTAATCTAACGTCTGCAAGAACTGGTAGTAAGAAGATAGTGTTTTTTAATTTCTATAATTTTTATTTTTCGTACCCCCGTGACGAAATAAGTAATTGAATAAATACATTTAGGTAGTTATATATATGATACATGACTGTAATAAGGCCAATTTGGATATATGGAGTTGAGCTTTGGGGCTCCACTAAACCTTCGAATTCATCTCGTATTCAATCGTTACAATCCAAAATCCTTCGTAAAATCCTCAATGCTCCTTACTTTGTGACAAATAAAATCATACATAAAGACCTTAATGTTCCCTATGTAACCGATCTAGCCCGAACCAGATATCACTCCTTCCATTATAAACTCTCTAACCACTCAAACCCCCTAGTTTCTAATCTTGCATCCTCTTCCATTCCTGACAATCCTCCGAGGTGCCTGAAAAGAAGATGGCCACGAGACCAGCTAATGTGAAATGTCATTAGAGTGCTGCCAATGGGTAGTTTCTCTACATGCTTGTACCATACCATTATGATTTCCTCAAATTTACTTTGTATTTTGTATGTTTTTATGTACAGTTGTAAATATCAATAAATAAATTTATATATATATATACATTTAGAATAAAGCTTGACAGATTTAAAACTTTTAAAACAATAGGGGAAAAGACGTTCACGTGAGGTCAATTAATATTCCTAGTTGAGCCTGAGGTCAAATAGAAGGTGGAGTGGCGTGGAACCGCAGGTAACGTACCCCCCAGGCCCTCTTATTAGGATTTGTTTAATTGAAAAGAAGTGTGTTGTAATATATCACGCGCCCATTGTGAGAGGATCTCATAACTCAGGCGACAATAGTTCTGTCGCAATAAATCTGGCCCAGAAGAGCCACCAGGTCACCTGCCATCCTAGGGGTGCCATCTGATAGCACATCCTCTGTCTATGCATCAAGGTATCTCAGTCTGATGGGAACTGCTTACTAATACATCAAGGTGAGCATTACTATTTTTTTGTTTGACTTATAACAGTCCAGGATCCCGAGTCTACAACAAAGATAGTACAACAACGATGAATACAACATAAAAAGCTAACAATAGTGAAACTGTTACTAAGTAAATAGTTAATTAAGTTGAAGTAGTAACGAATAGGTACGAATAGGTATTGATTAATTGTTCGAGAGTGTTTGTATTTATCCATTATAATAAAATATATCCATTTAGCCTCATCATTATTTACCAATTCATTTTATACATCCAACGTTTCGGCCAACTTGGGTATTATCACAGACTATTTTAATTTTAATTTCTTCGTTTCGAGAGATATGTCATGAAATTCGTTTATAAATTAAGATTAAGATTGTAGATGATAAAGGCCATGTTAGCCAATAACAGTGGATATTTAAAACGAATTAATAAACAATGTTCTAATTAAACACAGCTTAGACCTACAGTCCAACAAAATATATATATATATATACATGCATGAGCTGATTGCGATATCAGCTGACAGAGGCCTTGTCAGCTGATCCAGTAGTTCAGCTGTTTCGATTGTATACGTACAAAGGACCTAGAATCAATAAAGGGAGGACTTGAGTCCGAGTGTGTCATATGTTATTCTATTTCCTATTTTTTATACATTTTTCTCTCGCCGATTCATAAGTTATATATGATTCGTTATTTTATCAAATTGATTATCAACCTAGACTGCCATTTAGGAACGCCGGAAATTCCTCACCGTATAAAGCATGGTAGAAATATATTTTAAAAATTTCTTACGTATGTATATTGCATAATAAATGGTTCATGCAACATCAAACCAAATATTCGATCTGTTGGTTATCCTGCTAGAAAGGTGTATTTTATCAGGATATAATAACTAAACTTTTCAGAGTCGTGCAGAGTGATTCAAGTAATACTTTACTTAGAGTCAGCAAAAACAAACGCCATTTTTGTAAGTACCCCATTCCATTCCGGGTTAATATTTTTCTACAGGACAAATGCATTTACAGCAGCTATATCGATCCAGTTCATAAACAAAACTATTGGACATCAGCTGGTTCGTCTCTTGCAATTATATTCGCTTACCACTTTGTCAATGTGTCTACTGCTCTGTGTGCACTTTAGATTTTTACAGTATACTTTATAACTGTCGCACATCATCCAAATATTCCTCCTATACTTACACATATCCAAGCCTTATGTAGAAATACATTTCAGTTTCGTCCACAGAAACCCATTCCTGTTTTCATACATCTCTCAAGTTGCATTTTTACGTTTCTACAAGTATCCTGCGCTAAGTATGTTTCATATATTTGGTAGGTACTTTTAGGAACTGTTTGCTTAACGTAAACATTCATGACGAATCTATATAATTTCACGAAAACCCATTTACGGCGAATACCATGGGGTCTCATAAACAATATAAAAATAAGTTTTCACTAGAAGAGATTGTGGGGTCATTAGAGACTCCCGCGGAGTCAGGAAGGTTAAGTCGATGTATGAGAATTATTTGTAGAAAGATAAACTGGGAGGCGGTCAATAATGGTACCAAAATAGTAAAAGAAAACGATTTATTGCTCACCAACGTTTCTCCCTACTTTGCAGGGCTTCGTCAGAGCTAAATGAAAAAAAAACTAGATAAAAACATTTTAGAATTGACAAAACATAAAGTATTTCAAAACAATTGTTATGTTTATAAAGCATATATATAAAAAAAAAAGAATTAATAATAACAATTTAAGGAAGTATATAC
>NW_027105487.1:987248-1003202 GCF_000696795.3 Halyomorpha halys
ATAACCAAATTGTAGGAGACTACTCATTACAATTAGTTATAAATGTGGTAAAGAAGTGGGTGTAAGTGTCTCTAGTACTATTGTACTAAAGGTTTACCAAGTATGTGGGAGACACTTCTATACCTGATTTTCCACTTTTCTCCCAGTTGTCCGTTATGTTACAATCTGACAGGTGATTACTCCTATGCTTATTGTTTATTTTTATCAATTTTCTTAATATCTCCCTTTTACATATTATTGTACCTCACCTATACCATATCTACTTCACCTATCTGTTCTACCTTTTACATCTACCTCTTTACCATATTTATAACTAATTTTAATGATCCTCCTTGATTTGATGATTCTCCTTCAATTTATTAGTCTATATCTGTATTTAGAACTTTTATCACATCTGGTTATATTTATTACTAACTTGTTTCCAACCTACCTACATGTATACGTTGGTTAACAATGAATAGTTTTTTTTTTACTATTTTGACACCTTTATTGATCGCCACTCGAACTATCTTCGTACAATCTACTTCATACGTTCAACTATCTTCTTCCAATATGAGAACTATTGTATTGTTCTCTAGCTATGGTTTAAATTATTGAGATATATTAATAACACGTCATTTATGAGTTATAACGTTACACACATTACCTGACCCAGTGCATAATTATAGTTATAGTTTTATCCCCTTCTATAAAATGTTATAGCATGTTATTTAAAGATAACATTAGACTTTTGTTAAGTAATATAAATAAAAGAATATATCTAAATATATTTCTGTCAAATTTTATATAGATATTTCTATATTTAAATGATAATAATTACCAGTTATTCCATAGATTCCACGGTATCTTTTAAAATAAGTTATTTTAATTTTCTGTAAAAGAAGTGGGTTTCCTTAACCTAAATTGGGCTTCCTAATTTTGCATTTGTTGATTATTGGTAGATAAACGACGATAGCCAACTGTACACAGGTTTTTTCTTTTCACTCATCAAATGTCACTACAGGGCTAGTTATATTTGTTACAGACGTTCAAACAATCATTTTTGCTTAGAACATTCATTTCTTTCAGTCTTTCTGAAAGATCTAATTTAGTTGACGAAAACTTTCAGTTAATTGATGATTAATTTTTAATCATTAAAAGTACCAATTATTACTGTTTATTGCTTTGAAATGTGTACCATCAATCGAGGTTTAGTACTTTAGACAGTCTAACGTCTAGGTTTTTACTAACATTAGTATGTGTTGTTGCTGGCATTGACGTCTTTCCATCATGGAAATAATAGACGACAAATTAAGGTATTCTAATGCATGACGTCCAGAAATATGGTGAACAACATTCGAAGATAAATATGTTGCACACCGAAAGCTACAACATGGATAAGTAAAAGATAAGAAATGAGTGTTTGGTAATTAACCTGAATTAATGGTAAAAATCAAAACAGTGGACTGATGATAAAATAAATTTGAAATTCCATTTTAACTAAGATGGCAATATTTTCTATAAATTTGAACTTCGATTTCAAGTCTTGTCTTCGGCTTTCTTCCTCTCCCTGATTTGCATAATCATTTCAGAGATTATACGAATGCCTCCTATTATTTTTAGTCTCTCTGATCTATTAAATTATTTATGGTTGAGTTATATTTTTTATTTAAATTAGTTTGATTTCATAATTCATTTTTAGGAATTTAATAAAGTATCATCATAATTTTTATGTTTTATTTTTAATTGCATTTACCTATACCTGGAATATATAGTGAGTGATAGTTTTGGGATCGTGAAATATTTTGAATTCACTTGTAAAAGTGAGTCCTAAGAAAGTGGTCCTTCAAAGTGTTCTGTTTTTTTTTTCATTCATAAGACCAATTGCAACAATGATAGTTACAAAACAGTGTGAGATTGATTCCTAATCACTAAAAAAACACCTCCTAATTCTTCTATACCAATTTACCACCCAGTGGAAGCTGTCAAATATTACTTCACGGAGATGAAGGCCTATCTACCTACATCGTATTTAAGCTAGTCCATTGCTTGGTCTCTTCTTTTTCGCTCTTGTGCTCTGAGCCTTCTACCAATTTGCGTTGCTTAGTCTGCTACAGCACGCCAATTTTCTTGCCTAGTCATCATCAAGGCAACTAAGTTTTCCGGAACTGATTTCATGCCTAGTTTTATGTCTAGGTCTTCTTTTTCTTCAGCAAAATCTGGATAATGGAAAAACGAATGTTCCACTGTTTTTATCCACGGAATCACAAGTTTGGCACGATGATCCGTCTTCCAGTTATAAGCGATCTAAGTAGGCCCTGAAGCAATCATACCCTGTCGCAGTTGAGTCAGGTAATAATCCACCTTTCCGTGTTTCTGGTATATCCATGTTGATACATCGGGGATCATACGGTGGGTCCATCTTACAGAAGGTTAGGCAGTCTCTGCCATCTTTCAGGAGTTTGAATTCTGTCTTCTCTTCTCGTTTCTTTCGGAACACCTGGCTGCGTTCATCTGCCAAAACATCTATCGGAGACATATCTGCGATAACGCACCCGACATTGTAGAATACAGTGCGAAAAGCTCGAGGGACATGCAGTACACTTATTCGATACACACCAACTGCTTTACGGAAATATGACTGCACCTCGTAGGCTTTCGCCAAGATCGATGCTGCGTACAAAGCTTTATACATTAGCCAGAAGCTTCCTCATTCTCTCTTGATCTTCCAATATTTGGTGTAATCCTAGCCAATTTATTAGTCATTTGCGTTGCTCTGTAGCTAGCTTTGAGGCGTCAACCAGCACCCTGAGGATATCTTGGAAAAGATACCGAACTCCCCGAAATGGTGAGCCTGATAATCTCCCTCACTTTTTTTGCTGGTTATCAACACTGCCTCAGTTTTATGGACCGCAAGCTGAAGGCCTACCGCTGAAAGCCATTGACGAATTGTGATGACTTCCTTGCATTTCTCCTCCAAGAGATTCTCGCGAACAATGATTGCCAGATCGTCCGCAAAACCGAGCGTAACAGTTTCTTCCGGCAGGGGTAGCCTAAGTGACATGGTACATTATGTTCCACAGCACTGACCCTAAAACTGAACCCTGAGGAACGCCACTCGTGATCTGGTAAGTTTTCAATCCTGCTTCTGTATCATACCACAAGATTTTATCCGTTACATAATTCTCAATAATCCTTATGAGGTATTGTGGGACTTCCATCCTTTAAAAGCGTTCTTAACGTTCAATATAATGGCACAGTACTTCTTACCAACTTTTTTCCTGCAATGGCTTCCCGAGCAGCTCATCGAAATTGTCAGCTCATTGTCGATTATTCTCTTCCGTAAACTGTGCTCATTATCGGATAATCTTCGGGTTCCTTCACTGAAGTCAATCAACCTGCCATAAAGTGGTCTGTGTGTGTGGGATGAGCCTAGCTCAAAAATAATAAGTCATACAAAACTTAAATTAAACATTTAAGGCGGGTATATACCTGGAGTGTGACAGTAACCTATGTGATAAAATCGACTGACCGGATGTGCCTCTTTATGGAATTGATTTTTAACATTTTTTCAATTTTCGTGAAGACGATTTCAACGATTTCTATTAAATATACTTTCCATGTATTTAAAAGTCCATGTATTGTAGAATTAAATAGTTTTTAATATTAGCTAGGTCACAAAAATACCGATATGTACAACACAATCCCACCAATATTGGAAATTACATAAATTATTTTTTTAATAATTTATTTATTGTTACAACTGTATACACATATATACAACAAGTAAATTTGAAGTAGGTGACATAGCGACATGATACAAACATGTGGAGAATCTACCCACTGATAGAACTCCAATAACATTTCTAGAGGAGAAGATCTCGAGGCCATCTTCTTTTCAGACGCCTAGGAGGATTATTAGGTAATGAAGGAGAAGCCAGGTTAGAAACCAGTGGATTTGGGTGGTTGAGAAGTTTATTATGGAAGGAATGGTATCTGGTTCTGGCCAAATCGGCAACATATGGAACATTGAAGTCCTGATGGATGACTAGATTTGTGACAAAGTAAGGGACATTAAGGATTTTGGACTGTAAGGATGGGATTCGGGAGGAATTTGATGGTTTAGTGGAGCCCCAAAGCTCAACTCCGTATGTTCAGATAGGCCTTATAATAGTCATGTAGATCAGTCTTTTGTAATGGATTGGCAATTTAGACCGTTTGTCTAGTAAATGTTGTAATAGTCGGAATCGACGAGCAGTTTCTTGTCTTTTTAGTCTTACATAAAGCAAAATTTGAAATTTTAGATGATTGAAAAAACTGAAATATTTCAGGAAGTAAAAAACCATGGCCTGGTTTTATTAAATCGCTAAGAGGTAAGTAATCTCAAATAAAATTTTTAATCCAACAAAAAAAAGAAGTAAGTATATCAATCCAACAAAAAAAAGAAGTAAGTATATCAATCCAACAAAAAAAAGAAGATACTCAGATAATTAAGATATTATCTCTAATTATCTGAGTTTATTTCTACAAATACACAAAAAACCTGTACATAGGATTATGTTTCCTGTATTATATATCAACATAGATGTTGCGCTGGTCAGATCTGATCATCTTTGTATCAGCAGCCTTTTCTCCCAAAATCAGCCAGTATTGCCAAATAATGTCTTTAAAGTTCTTCATCCATTCAGCTGGATTCCATTTCTGAACTTGCTAGCTTTGAAATGGACTACCACACGTCCCCTGAGACGAACTTATATTTTAAATAACAATTTAGTCAACAATAACAATAATTGTATTGTTACATACATAATTGCCAGGATTGCAGGAGATGGGAACCATTCAAGCCTGTAGTTCTCAGCCTTTGTAATTGTTGATGTAACTGACTTAGCTGGCTCAATTGTTTGCATAGTTATATTGCCTATTATATTGTAAGTTAAAGTAATTAGTAATCTCATCCGTGTCATCATTCAGTAGCAATTACTAAACGCGAGCAGCAGTAATGAAGTTAACATAGTACCCAGGTAGAAACTGAACGCAATAAAATAAAACCAATTTAATGCAGTAAACGGGAACTCGAAGGTACGATACCGATACCAATAATCTTCACCTATATACCTAATGATGTCCGCCTGAATTATATTTACTATTCGTATTTAAATTATATTTACCGTTAATATTATTTTTACAATTTTCGGCGTTATGTAATCGATATCTCCCGTTGAAATATTTTGTGCAATACTTCATTTTCAAAAACCTTCAACATAAGAAGCCACAATTCGTATCCATATATAACAGTAAGAACGATAATAGTTTAACAAATTCCATTTTGTAGGTTTCTGGACAGAAGGCAAGAGCTAAGCAGTTTTAAAATTGAAAAATAACAAACATTCTCCATCTTCTTCTTGTTAATTTCGTTTTTCATCTTACCGTATACCATGAATACTCAAATCCCTACCAGTCTACATATATTTCATCCTACATCGATATCACCGAAAAATTTGGCGTTCTTCCCCTAACCATATATTTTATTTTATCAAATAAATATTTTAAAATAATTATAAATATAAAGAACTTTTATAAAAATTAACAATGAATAAAAATAATAAATAAGATTTTTTTAAAAAATGTGAATTTATAGTCGTGTGTTATTTATAGAGTATCACATTCATGTTTACTTTCCTTGACCTATGAAATATTTTGAATTTTATTTTTGTGTCGTCCTTTGGATGTATTATTAATTTTCCAATATCCCTTATTCATCTCCAGCACAACGAACCCAGGAATTTATAATGGGGTGGGATATTTGTTTTAATACAGATTTTGGTTGCGTTGAAATTTTTAAGAGGAACACATATCGGTCACTTTTTTGATTCATCATCTCTAATGATTAAATCAAATAACCCTGATGAGAAAAAAAGGTTTCAAAATTTAAAAGTTTTGTGGTGGGAAGTGAACTTGTACAACAATAGGGTTGAATTGAAAATTTTAATACACTACAAAACTCAAAAATATCACTAAAAACTAATTATTTTCCAAAATTTTAATTATGTTTTTTTAAAGTTTGGGGGTATAGAAAATAAACAAACCACACGAAACAATTATTATAACTAATATAAATCTTAATAGTTTTTCTCGTAATTTATAAACATTTAAAAAAAAGAGAAGTATTAGCTTTTTTGATCGTTAAAAAAAGCTATGCAAGTAAGTTATTGTATATGGAGTCAAGTTACATGTAACTGGAAAAGGTAAGCAGGATTACGAAACATGGTTATATAAACTGGCTTAGAAGTTTTAATTACATTTACATATACTGATCATTATTAAAAAAAAAAAACTTTGAGACTCGAAAAACTAAAGGCTGATTTCTCGTTCCAATACTTCTATTTTATGGTAATAGTCTTTTTTTGTGTATTGACATTTACAACAGTATTTACATAAAAATACATCTAAAAATTTTTATTTTTTTTAAATAATACAACCTGCTACACTCAAGGGTAAGAAAAATTATGTTTCTAAGTACTCATATATACCATACCGTGTGTATATAAAAGAAAAATAAATGTATAAAACTATATGTATATTAAAAAACCAATAATAATATAAATAAATGAATAAAATATAATAAATAATAATAATGATCATATTTATACGCACAGATCACAATTAAAACTAAATTATGATATCTATATTCATTAATAAATTAAATAAAAATATATAATCAATCAAGGTTAAGTAAATAAAAGTTAAATAAATCATGAGCTCATTCAGAACATCGTGAGCTCATTCAGAACTATACAATATTATTTATACTAATCAAATATTACTTATAATAAGATAATGTAATAGCTTACAAATATAATTTTTTTAATTTGATAGATAAAAGTAATAATTTACAAGGATTGCGCAGGTTGAACCACATACCAAGAATCGGGGCTTATCGATATTTAATTCTTTATCAGTATTGATAAGGACCTCATATAGAGTACACATCTAAACCGGATATTACGCAATACCTTTCCAGTACTTTCATAAATGTCCGGAAAAAGTGAAGCCTATCTTGTTGTATCAGTTCTTATAGTGCTATAAATAAAACAAAAATATTCAAAACATTAAAACGTATACACACTCTAATAATTTGGAAACCCAATAGGCAGTAAAATTTGAGATTTGAGGATTTACTTCAAACCAATGCTCCTATGTACCTCAGAAGTTTTGAAATCGGGATTTTACACGTATTATGTTATTTAAAAAAAATAACATTATTCATTTGAAGCAGGTAAGTACCGAGTTCAAGTACAGAAGTATTGGAAAAATTAAAGTATTTCATATGTGATATATACTTACAGAAAGTCTTTAGGTAATTTATTTCTTTATCATTTCTTCTAAAATGAATGAAAATTTTATTAATTTTTAAAAATTACTTTTGCACTAATGTAAGAAATAAATTTCTATTCTTCTAACCTTCCTACGCTTAATTATCGACCTGAAAACATTGTTTTTTTAATAATAACAAAAATTACCCAAATAATGTCAACCTTCTTTATTAAAACATATTCCATGCCCAACGTTTCGGCCGATCAAGGACAATCTTTATTTTAGTATCTCAGCCTCACACTGATTTAAAAACTTTGCAGGCTATTATCCCAATTCAATTTAACACATTTAAAATAAACCTGTATTTGACACTATAAAATTTATAATGAGGTGTAGATAGTTGACCGTAGATTAATGATTGGAGAAGTTTGTCGGGGGTGCGGGGGGTCAGCAAAGAACAACATAAATAAACTAAACCATATTTATTTATTTTATGCCGACGTTTAGACCTGAGTTTCAGGTCTTCATCAGGGCTAAAGAACAAAAGAGATAAAAGCAACATTTAGAGAAACATAAAATTGAAAAGGAATAGTATACAAACAAATTTGGAATTATACAAAATATTGGATTGAATCATAAATGATAAAAAATTGATGACTGATAATTGAATAGTAAAAAAAATTAATTGATTGATAATAGTGGAATTAGATGGTAGTAGATTGAAAAATGAAATATAATATCATGTAGGTAAGAAGATATGTACAATATAAGATATGCAAGTAGTGTCTAAAAAACTGGAAAAAAAAATAAATAAATAAATTCAATCTACTACCATCTAATTCCACGATTATCATTTATTTATTTTTTCAATTTTTTAGACACTACTTGCATATCTTATATTATACATATCTTCTTACCTACATGATATTATATCTCATTCTTCAATCTACTACCATCTAATTCCACGATTATCAATCAATTAATTTTTTTTTACTATTCAATTATCAGTTATCAATTTTTTATCATGAAACTCTGATAAAGAAATTTTTTGACCTGAAACAGGACGAAACGTCGGCATAAAATAAATAAATATGGTTTTGTTTATTTATGTTGTTCTTTGCTGACCGCAACCCCCGACAAACTTCTCCAATCATAATATTTATAAAATAATTTTTATTTTACTATTAGCAACTTATCACAACACTATTATTCAGTGTTCCACTAAAATATAGTAGTATTGTGATAGATTTATAATAATAAAATAAAAAAATTATGAAAAAAAGGAATTATTATTAAATGTTGTAGTGATAAATAGAGGTTTATTTTAACTGTGCTAAACTGACTTTGATATGATAGACGAAACGTTACACATAGGAAGTCTTTGAATAATTTTAATGAATAAAATTAATGAATAATTTTTGTTATTATTAATCTAACTACCAGCCTCGAACAAGATAATAAAAATATATATAAAACATTGTTTTGGTTATTAATTCAAATTTTATCATGCAGCTAATTACGACATATTAAATTAACTGTAAAATTTTTTTAAAAAACAATGAATTATATAAGAAGCGCGGGACACAATGGACACAAAAGGACTGAAACGTCCTTGAAAAGAAAAATTATATCTATTAAGAATATTGTGTTTTTATTTCTAAATTTTTTGACTTTAAATAATTTTTTTTTTATTTTTTAAAAAGTGTAGACGGTATTTAAAGGTGCGTTGGTATTCAGTAAATAATTGTTGGTGGATGTATTCGCATTGTGTAAATGACGCAGTAAAATATACATAATACATTTCTTGTATTCTGTATGAAGTAATACTGTGATTACTCTTGAATGAAGGGTACGAAAAAAAATGGTTTATAAAAAAATATTGAATAATGTAGTTAGGAAAATTGAAATATTTTATAAATTTCCAAGATGAATATGAACTATTTTATATTTTTCTTCAATCTTCTCAGCAAATTTCCTAAAAAAAGAAAATCCAGAATGAAATATTTTAATATAGTTGGAAAAATGTCAAAAATGTTGGAAAATTTATTATGATTTTGTCCTCCCCAACTATTGTTGTAACGTAGCTGTTTTGGGTTTAAAAGGTTATTCAATATTATTCTTCATCACTGTTTTGGTTGTCATCAGTCAACATTGTCAGGACGCTTGTGACTAGAACAGATACAGGAGCACTCGAGTTATAAAAAAAAAGATTAACCATCCATCTCAATCTATATTAATTATCAAGAGTTCCTACTGTTGCCATGTAGTTCCGCAATCATTCCCTTCCGCATGATTTGAGAATAAAAATACAGATTGATTCATTAGTGAATGATTATTATCTCAAGAGCTTATATCATAAGTACTTACCAATTAAAAAAGTGTAATCATTAATTTCTTTATACTTATATGGTCGACAAAATCAATTAAATGGATAAATATGAATATAGGAGTATAAAGGACTCGTATGTTTCTTCCCCTAGTTTAATATTGAAATCAATTTTGACAATTTTGTTTATTAGCCTAATTTATTTAGAAAAAAAATTAGCTAGGGGTTCATACCATTAATATACTTATATTGTTTCTTTGGGAATACATCAAGAACATTGATTTTCATTTAAACCCAATAGGAGAATTTATAGGATATTTGGTAATATCCTATATTACCACCTTTTTTATTAGTTTTAGAGGCAATGAACCATTCCAGATTAGTTTAGTTAGTTTCCTAATATAATCGTATGATTTCCAAGTAACTGTCCGATTAAAAAATTGTATGTAATGCCAGAAAATAATTCTGTATTATGTTTTCTAATTTTTTTAAAAATGTAGTAGGAGTCCCAAAAAATTTAAAATTCATTTTTTTTTTTTTTTTTTTTTTTTTTTTTTTTATGCATTATGAATTATGATCTTTTAGTACCTAAAAACAGGAATATTGCCATCAATATACTTATGTAGTTGGTTCGTGAATATATCCAGAACGTTTATTCTTATATAAACCCAATAGGAGAGTTAGATTTATAAGAAAACAGAATGGGATTCTATATTACCACCTCTGCTAGCTGGGACGCAATGAATCATACGAGCATGGTTCAGTTAGTTTCCTAATAGAATCTTATGACACCCAAGCTCCTTAAGAATAATAGAAACATCCACCTGAACATGGGCGCATTCTTTAGAAATTGCCTTATAAAAACTTCTTCCCCCCCTGGGATACTGACCACTACCTCTCTATTCAATAGCCACCCTGGGATTGCGTAAGGTCGCTTCCTTTTTTGCCTCGGTTTTTTCAATATTTTTTTTCATTGCAGTTTCCCTCGCGGAGGATCCGGAAGGAAGGGAGCGGACCGGTTGGAAGGGGACCTTTGTCAGCTACACCGGAGCCTCTGTTGTTTCAATAACGAACTTTTAAGGAAAGCCTTCAGGACTTGAAGGACCACTCGTCAACTTTTTTCAAAGAGGCCTCAACGGCAGAGCTCAGTATAGGGTGAAGAGATAGCATCTCAACTGGTCCCTGGAACCATCTGAAATGTCCTCATCGGTTCATCGAAACACACTTGTCCTTCTGGATCAAGTGTATTCAGTCCTACATGGTTTCACTCCACGTTTAGTAAAAACAAAACATGTCTTGTAAGTCTTTTTTATTTGTGAGATATCCTTGGATATAATTTATTTTGCGCATTTAATCTCTAACTTTGCAGTTAACAAGATCTGGATTTGATATTTTTGGATAAACATTAACTTCATAAGAATTGGAACTTTTAAGTTAAAATCTTTCAGAAAAACTCTAAACCTTATTTTATTGAGTCTACACTAAAAGTCCTAGACATAGACAAACAACTCCGACAGCCAAAATCTCGACAGGCTAAATAATACGAGTTTATTTTAACCTAATTTTTATTACTTTAATGAAAACCATTATATCTGTATAATTGATGAGTCTGGTAACCATAGTTAGAGAAATAAAAAATGGCGCCGGTTTGTTGTTTCCTACAAAAGATTAATTTTCCATTCGGAGCGCCTATTTTAAAACTACCTATAACACGAAAAAGCTTTATATAACATCATTTTAAGTAGAGTAACATCGCTAACATATCAGCCCTAATAGACCTGTTAACATTCAATAGTTCTCCACTAACATGTTTCTAAAAATTTACAAATGCAACAGATTGGATACGTCTTTTATAATTACTATCGGAAATGAAAAATTAATTTATTGATAATAAATAAAATACATTTCTTTAGTATTTTTTTTGTTTGTTGTATTTCCCTAAAGTTTATATTTTTGGCAAATAAGGACTATTGTTTCAAAAATTAATTGTTTGAATTTCTTGACATTTTTAAACAGTCATTAAATTTACTTATGCTGAGTTTTTTTTAAATAAAAAAAATGATTAGAAATTAATGAATTAGATACGTTTAATATTACAATTTTAAAAACGACTGAGCCAACAATTTTTTCAAATCCCTTTTAGATGTACATTGAAAAAAAACAAAAAAAAAACGTGATTGATCAAACGAAATTCAAGAGAATTTTGCTCATGACAACTGGTAACTTTGGGATTTTGCCTCCCCTTAAATTTTATTTTTTATGATCTGATAAAGACCCTTTGGAAGTTCTTATAATAACAATAAAATATATATGCAGATTGACGTTATGTTTTGACAGGTTGAGACTTTTCTTTAAACGTGTATAACATAATAAGTTAATTTCAGAAGAAACGTCTGTTTTATAACATAAAATCAAAATTAATTTAATTCTTATGTTAACTTTGGGTTTTGATGGCTGAAATAACATTTTCTAATGAAGTGTCATTTAAATAATTCCTAGAAGAATGTGTCTAACCGGCTCCTTAAAACCCTGACATGAGTTACCCATTTTAATTTTGCAGCGCTATCTGACTGGGACGTAAATCTCAGTCCAATATTTGATCCTGACGGCTCCATTAAATAAATATCCTTGCTACAGCCTGAGATCGGAATGCCGCCCCTGCAAAAGGAAGTAGACTTACATCCTTTCAGTGACGTACGTTTCTCGGAACGGGCAGGCTTAATCCGTTCGAGGATTAAGGAAATGCGGGTTCAAAAAAGAGGCGCCGCTCTCCATTGGCAGCTGTTAGTTTTTGCAGTTTTTTTTTACTTTTATTTATTTTTCGCTAAAGAGTGATTCAAGTCTTCGAGGAAGAAGAACTGAGTCAGTTTGCCAATATCGAAGGCAGATAGTGAGCGGAGTTATCTCCTGCACTGAATACATAAGGAGTTCTACTGGCGCCTACTGTGAAAGTAGCCTCCTTGTCTTATCTCCACTCCGGGGGCATCTGCCCGCTCTTACCGTGTACTCATTAACAAAATATATATGTATATGTATAAGGGACGAATTTTATTTTATTCCCCTTCTCATTGTAATGTTATTGATAAAACAAGTGGTATCAATTGATATGCCCTATATTTAATGTGGAATTAAATACAATACACAATAGTGGCATTATTTTTGTCAAGTGATTCATTTGATGTTTATATCACAATATTAATTAGGAAACTACAATTACAAAAAATGTATGACTTCGGTTTTCATCCTAATCTTGTTATATATTGATTTAACGGGTTCCCAGATGGGTGAATCAAATTTGAAAAAAATGAACTTTGAACAAAATTTGATTTAATCCATGTAAATAATCAATCAATTAATATTGGAAGGTTAACATTTGACAGTAGGTAACAGATTGTTAAAAGACAGTCCTGTCAATAAATGCACAACTTAGTAAAAAAAAAAAAAAAAAAAACTAGTAGCCAATAGATACTAATAAATCAACGTTTCGCTCCACTTTTCAGGGCTTCATCGGTGCTAAATATGATTAATATTAAAATATTTCAAACTCAGCTACATTTATTTTTTTTTATTTTTCGCAAGTGTTCTTTATAAACTCAGGAAGAGGCATAATCCAAATCCACCTCATTCCCATCTGAAATGAAACAAAAAAAAATTATATGTGTCTCCTTAAGTAATTAATTAATCTATTTAATGATATATAATCTGATTTATCCGTTCATTACTCATTATTATGTTAGTTAATTTTTTTTTATTTATGTTTAATCTACGTGATTAATCATTTATATTTAATGAGTAATCAACGAAAATAGTTTGTTAGTTCCTCCTCATTTACTTCTGTATAGTTGATGTCCTCATTACACTTACATTGGCTGTTGTGGGTTGAAACTTTGGTAATAAATATTTGAAAACTATAGTTATTCTTAATGAGGTGTAGATAGTTGACCGTAGATTAATGATTGTAGAAGTTTGTCGGGGGATGCGGTCAGCAATGAACAACATAAATAAGTAAAACTATATTTATTTATTGCCTTTTAATATTATATAATATTATCTTGACTCTATAGTATAAAAATATCATACTAATTATAACAGGAAAATTCAAGGATATAATTGACCTATTATGATATATACCACCAGATTTAAGGCATAAATAAATAAATATAGTTTTGTTTATTTATGTTGTTCATTGCTGACCGCATCCCCCCGACAAACTTCTCCAATTATGGTTATTCTTCTTTACCGCCAGCTCTAACCATTTCTTTTTTTTTTTTAATTTATTTATTGATAATTCAAATGTTTTAAAATACATAGAACAATTAAATTTGATGTTAGTTATACAATAACATGATACAGACATGTGGATATTCTACACATTGGTAAAATTTCAAGACCATTTCCTTTAAAATTTAAAATTTTTTTGTTTAATTGCAGGAGGAATTCAATTTATCTACGTGAAATGCTGACGTAATATTTTTTTAATAATAAGTGGACGAATTTTTGAAAGAATACTCCTTATTTGAAAATCGTCTTTAAATATGTCTTTGATATATAATCCATGAAAACATTATAAACTAAGATAATCAATATTTGTGACGTAAATAACTGTACGGGAATCAAAATAACACTGGTACCAAAATTTAATTTCATAAAATATTTTCGTTCCAATATATCTAAAAATGCAATAGGTTTAGAGCTGATAGTTTAGCAAAAATAAATTTTCTCCGATGTTTATCGTGAACAGACTGCTGTAAAACAGAACCTGAGGGAGCATAAAGTTTAGCTTTTGACCAGTTAGGTACCGCATCTCGCTCCCTTCCACTTAACAATAGCCTTGTTACACTCCTATTGAAACCCTTGTAATTATAAATTTACTGCTAGGGCGTTTTTTTTTCTAACAAGCTCAAATTTCTAAACCATTCACCACGTATCGGTAAAGTAAACAACATGGGAAAGTTTGTGGGTAAAATTGGAACCTACATTAATTTTCATTGTAATAAAATTTATCGTGTTTAATGGGTTATCTATTAAAATAACTGCCAGACTTTTTTTCACTATCGCTGCACTATACATTTGATTGTTTTGGAAGCGCTGCATGTATATTAGTTTTCAAATGCTACTATTTACTTAAATATTACTTTATTGGTAACATATCGATAGAATTATGTTATTGTTTCTTACAGGGTTTTGGAGCAACAGCAAGAGCACAGATATCTACTTGGAGCAGCAGCAAGAAAATTTATGCTGCTTCATTAAAAAGAAAATTAAATTAAATAAAAAAAATAGGGTTCCTAAGTAGAAATGTTCACATTAATTTTTAAAATTTAGATTGCCCCAGTTTCATAACAGTGGCATGTGGTGTGTTATTTGAGGAAGATGTCAATTTTTTACTCTGTCAAGTTCTCCTGCAGTGTACCTAACATTAATATTCTAATGGGATGAAGTATTTTCGTCTCTGATAGTAACTGAGATTTTGAGACATGAGTTTGTCTCAAGATCTCAGTTGGGCATTTTTTTTTTCATCCGGCGTATCCTGGAAGTATAAATCGTCAAAAACTGCAAACAATTACTGTTTTACGATTAGCTTGCAAGCAGTGCTATTAATCAAACTTACCCGATGGAAAACCATGAGTATAAAATTTAAAAATTGAAATCCTTTAACAATTCCTAACATCAGGAAATATTTCCCAGAACTCCAGGAAGTTGGAAAATTGTTGTGAAACTTTAGATTTTGACCTTCCTCCCTTTTCCCTCACAATACCTCCTCAAAGGATATAATAAGATAAAACTGTTGTCGAATTTCCATTATTCAAAATAAGAATGATAACGAAATAGACAAACACTTTTGTTTTACTTCAATTTACCTATATACGAAATATATATTAACGTGAAATATTGTGATCATAAAAAATATAGGATGAGTTCTCAGCATTAAACGTTTTTAGGTCTCAAAAAGGCTTTTTGAGGATATTTCTAAAAAAAAAAAATTCATTTAAAGCATCATTAATTTTGTTTAATTAAAATAGTTAACCATATTTCGTATTTCAATGATCGTAGTAGTTAAAAATTAGTACTATTGTATTAACAACCGTGAAAAAACACGAAAATGTTGTAATAGTTGCTTTTTTACATATCCTATAAAAAGTAGTATTGTAAATATAGTTTTACTAGTATAGTAGATAAGTATTTATAAACCTATATATAAAATACAATTATAAACAAATACAGGGATTACCAATGGGGAAGCCTTTTCAGAAAATTTAAATGGACATTATATGAACGACTTACTAATTGAAACTATTATAAAACTTTACGTTAAACCTTTATTAATTAATTTA
>NW_027105487.1:1008588-1032332 GCF_000696795.3 Halyomorpha halys
CTCTCTCTCTCTCTCTCTCAAAATTAGTGGTAGATTGTAAAATTGTTTATTTTTCACCATTAGCAACTTAAGTTCTAAAAGTGATATGGTGTATGGAAAAAAAAAACCCTTGCGAAGTAATATACAACAATAGGAAATACTTTATTACCTAGAGTACTACATTCCCAATATATTAACCACTCTGCTCCCCAGCTAGGAAGGCTAAATCGCCCTTGAAAAGAATCCGGACGCAGATCTAAGTGACTAATCCCGAAGACAGCAAGGAGCCCCACAAAGGAATGCTCTCAAGGCAGATATGAAAGCCCTAAATTTCAGAGTGTCGGTTCAGTGACATCCCTGATTAATCGTGAGGGGGTCGAACGTCCTCTAGGGGTCGTTACTGGCGGAGGAATACATTCTCCGGATTATATCCTCCGACCCTCCTAATCCTCCGTTCATGGCGCCCGAACAGTTCGGGTGTTGGCCAGGTCATAGTAGGGAAGTCTATTATTCCTTTGTCATATTGACTTTTCCCTTATCCATTTAGTACTTCCAATATTATTGAAAGGGGTAACTTCTGCCTAGAGCTGCACAGAAAGACAAAGATTCCGTTAGCTTGAACGAATAAATATACTTTTAATCTTGATCGAAATGAACTTTATCAAAAATATAAAAATCCTTAGATATGATTTTTATATTTGATTTTTGATAATTTTGAGAATTTCGAAATAAAACTTGGTAGCTTTTAATTATGATAAATAAGTTGGTTCTGGAAGAGTAATCGACTTCACAGTTCCCCAACCCATTTAATTCTGGAATTGGAATTGAAAAATATATGTTCAATGTAGGATTCTGATAAAAAATATAATTTTAAAAGGATTTTATGTAAATGATTTTTCAGGTACAAAGTGCCCTGATGATGTAAATCCCTCAATAAACCTTCATGTATTTTTCATGCTAATTGCATATTTGTGTAGTGTGGAATATCGAGAAAAAAAAACATAAAGGACAAAATCGTTTGAAAATTGTATTTCGTCGGAGAATTCATCATTTCCATTATTATGGTTAATCGTTGTGAATTATCATTTCGTCATCATAATTGAGTATGAATTAATGTTACTGGTTATCAAGTATCCTCGACCAGCCGAGGATATTTAAATTAAAATGACGTATTGTTACGTCTTTGAAATTTTGGTACTCAAACGATTTTGTTCTTTACAAATATTGCGTACCACTTGTGTGCAGATCGTCGAAAACTGTAAAATACTAATCTCGACTTTTGTTGACTTACGCCTTCAAAACGAGTCGGAACGAAAAATTCTGGACACAGAAGTAGCGCTGGTTCGAATCTGGCAAGAGCAGGTAAACTTTAATTTTATAGCGGACTCTCGGAATAAATTTATTTTTTGGATGTTGTTGAAAAGAAAATTCACGTTATTGATGTTGAGATGGTGTTCATGTGCTCTTTTTTACTCCATTTCTCTCGGCTTGTAAAACGCTTAGAAAAGGTTGGTACAGTGTAGTTAGAATACTTTAAGATGCTAAATCTCTATAAACATTCAACAAAAAAATCTCTATTAAAAAAAAAAATAACCCTAGGAAAGATGAAAAACAACATACAAAAAGAATTACCCAAAAAATAATTAATCTTAAAACAAAGATTATAATTTTATAGATTAATAGCATGACGTTTACCCCAACCCAGCCATAATCCAAACGCATATTTACTTTAATGAAAATAATTTTTTTTTTGCTAATGTTAATTTTTAATAAATGACCTAAGATTCCTGAAATTTATTTTTTTTTAAAGGAGGAAATACTCATTACAGTGTTCTCAATTTCAATAAAAAAAATCAGAGCTAGCAAGTAAGATGTGTAACCAGGGTATTAATTGGAGTAATTTTCGTAACAATAATATGAAGAAGTAAATTCTTGCAATAGTTACTAATAGTCAAAGTTGGAAAAAATTATAAAACATTATTTTCTCAACCTTTATATGATTAGATTGGTGAATCATAATTTCAAGTTCGCTACCTATCAGTTTCTCAACCATTGAAAAACTGTTCTTTTCTTAGAGCTTTGCCCTAAACCTGCTGTTGAAACCCAGAAGTTTATTTTGAGTTTTAGAAAGTAGTGAAAGCCACCGACCCTAAGTACTTATAAACTTTGCTCCACTTTTTGAAAAAATAAAATAAATACGTAGATATAAACACACTAAACTAGAGGACTTTTCTTTCATTTATAATTTTATAAAGCTGTGGTATATATTTCAGGCTTTTCTAATATCAATAAGTAGGTTGGAAAAGCAAGAATCTAGTGCAAAATTAAGTTCTATAGGGTGTTTCAGAATGAAGTGTACTAACTAAAAATAATGATTAAGGATCTCAATTCAAGAAAAACATTTTCTATAGGAGATCTAAATATTTTCATTGTTATGAAATATTTAGGTTATAATAAATGAATTAATGTTTGTTCTAATTACTTTATTAATGAAATATAATATTTATATTAAATGTTCAATGTGTTTGACACAGGCCCTTCTTATACTGCAACAGTGGTCGAATAGTACTGGGTATATATTATTATTTTGCAAGTTTCAATTATCAAAGGTCATTGGCCGCGTTTGCTTCGACTTTTCATTTAATTTTATACCAAACAAAAAAAACAGTGGTGTCGGATCTGGAAAGCGTGATAATAACTCTGAAATACTCTGTGTCTTCAAAATTTCTGATTGGCTTAAATATAACAATATATAAAGTACACACTAGTTATATAAGACTTGTTGATACAGTAAGCTTTCCCTGTAGATAATAATTAATTCTATGGAATATAAGACCCTCGAGATACATGACACCGTAATCGGATAAAGCTTAAAGCGTATTTAACAAGAAGGTTGGGGAAAGATAATGACCTCGGCGAAGGCTATATAATATCTCGTGTATTGGTAGGATGAGCTGCCTTGTACATTAAGGATCCTTCTAGTACCTGAAGGCTCGGGTTCAGTTCCGCCGAAGACGACCCTTCCAGGAAGATACTCTTCGCCCACGGTTTCCAACTCCTTCAATGTCGAAGATCCTGCCTATAACGGTCTTGGCAGAATGCTCTTTTAGACAGAGGGTATTTTTTACGAACCCCGTCACAAAGAACAGAGGGCACCCCCTGTACTAGAGCAGGTAGTGCTAGTGCATGTACCCTCTACCACACTCGAAGTGCTTTCTTCCATCTGCCCCGCCGGTTTTATGTTCTATGTCTATATAACATTGTTTATTGTCTCTTATTTATGATAATGGAAGTAGACATGAAATATTTTTCGCAGGTACATAATTATGCTATACACATTATTAAATATAAACTAATTTAAACCCTCAACGTGCCACCATTTTATGTTTATTTTGCAATATATAACATATTTGTTACATATAGTCCTACCAAATCGCAATATCAATCGGTGCCAAAATAACATATTCAAATAATAAACATAAAATGAAATATTTATTTGAAACACTTTTAATTATTCAGGCGTCCTAGAGATTACAAGGGCTTATAAACGAAAACTATACAATTTTTGAAATGATTTCTAGAGATACAGCTGATTATTTATTTTTTTTAGTCAGCCATTCAATTCAAGGAAGGAAAATCAGCCGAAAAAAAGAAAGAAAAAACAAAGAAATAAACTGAAAATAAAACTTAGATAATCTGAAAAAGGCACCTAACAAATATAGACTATTAAAACATATAGCAATAATATGCAACTAATGTAATAAAATTAACCATAAAAATAAGCCAGCAGAATACCCATCCTATCTCTCTATTACCTGTCATGGGCAAAATCCTCGAAAAACTCATTTTAAAACACTTATACCCCATCCTTTATTCCAGTCATATAATACCAGATCACCAATTTGGATTCCGAACATCTCGTTCCTCTATCCAGCAATGTCATCGTGTGGTCGCCTTCTTTGGTGCGCGGAATGTACTGCGCGGAAGTTTTTTTGGATGTAGGACAAGCTTTTTATCGAGTCTGGCACCCGGGACTGCTTTACAGACTCCGTTAATTCCTACCTCCTACATACTTTCTCATTATCCGTTCCTCTCTCACTGACAGATTATTCAAAGTAAACCACAATGGTTCCTATTCATCCATCTTCTTTCAGTCCGCTGCTGATCCTCAGGGTTGTATCCCCGGTCCCATCCTCTACACAATCTATACAGCTGACAACCCACCCAACCCTAACACTATCCTCAACATGAAGGTCGATGACACATATGTGCTCGCTGTTAATAATAACCCCCTAATTGCATCCCAAACTCTCCAATCCCATATCACAGCCCTCGAAGAAAGGTGTCGTATTTGGAATTTTACAATAAATCCCAACAAATCCCAACAAATCCCCACAAATCACCTTTACCTTACGTCGTAAACCTACTAACAACCCTACAGCATACTTTAATAATGATGCCCTTACCCCCTGTAGAACAGATCCGCTACCTTGGACTACATCTGGACAAACGACTAACCTGGAATCCTCAAACAAGACTGAAAAGACAGGAAACTGCACGTCGATTTCGACTATTACAGCCCGTACTAGACAAACGGTTCAAACTTCCAATTCATTATAAATTATATTCATTATTTACATGACAATTATAATGCCTATCTGGACATACGGAGTTGAGCTTTGGGGCTCCACTAAACTTTCGAATTCCTCTCGTATCCAATTCTTACAATCCAAAATCCTTAATGCTCCTTACTTTGTCACGAATAAAATCATCCACTAAGACCTTAATGTTCCATATGTAACCGATCTAACCCGAACCAGATATAAATCCTTCTATTCTAAACTCCCTAACCATCGAATCCTTGCTTTTTCTTCTATTCCAAAAAATCCTCCGAGGCGCCTGAAAAGAATATGTCCTCGAGACCTTCTAGTGTAAAAATGTGATTAGAGTGCTACCACTGAGTAGTTTTTCTACATGCCAGAATCACTCAATTTTTATATTACATTAAATTTACTTAATGTGTTTTTTTGTAATTACAGTTGTAAATTTCAATAAATAAATAGAAAAAAAAATGTTATAGTTATGAAGAGATTATAAAAAAGTTGTCTATATTGGTATTAAAAATTCTGATTGAACCTTTCAAAATGAAAGATCTTACCACGACACTGTAACCAATATTAAAATTATAAAAAAAATAGAAGCAATAAAATATTTTATCTGTAAGGAGCCAAAAACCTTGCTTCTCACTTATGAATGCCATTCATATTAAAAGTAATTATAAATGTAAGCGTGACATCACTGCTTTGTTACTTATAGGACTTTTATACACTTCATCAAACTTAATATTAAAGATATTAGCTTAATCCTCAGCATTTGAACCTTAGGAAAAGGTTAATAAATACACACATCCTTTAGACCATATAAATAATAACTATGACATTGATAATTTTTTTAATCACTCACAAAAATGAAACAGTTTAAACAACGTTATAGAAAAATTGATAATTTTGTTTATGACAAGTTAAGAAGCATACAGGAATTTACTAAGGCTTTTGGATTTACAGGATTTCGATGTTTTAGTTAACCACCAAAGATCAACTCCTTATATTCCAAATGGCCTTATTATAGTCCTAAAAGTGTTAAGTAATTGATTGGATGCTTGGACGAAGAGCAGTTTCTTGTCATTTTAGTCAAGTATAAGGATTCCAAGTTTGTCCAGATTTCCAGATTCAACAGTCCTTGGTAGAAAATCTGTTTAACAAGAACAAATGGAATATTACCGAAGGATATTGTTAGGGTTAGTCATAGGTTTAGGATGAAGAGTAAAGGAGATTTGATTAGAGGAAGATGATATGGAATTGATTAGATTTTATTTAAATTCTCCAGTTAAGACACTATTATTCAAGGTTTGAGACATATAATGGAGAATTTGGGACGCTATTAATGGACCAATATTCATTGATCGTAAGAGCTTGTAACAGTAACAATTGGGATATTCATAATCTTTAATTTAACATATTAAAGCGTGTTAAATGGAAAAACTTATGTTAAATGGAGAAATATTTCCTTCTTTTATCATGTCAAAATGATATAACATATAGCATGGTTGAGAGTCTGTTCACGCAACCAGCTGAGCTCGTCTTCATTTTGTTTGATGTGTTGGGTTACTTCCTCGTAGTTTGTGTTTTTGTTTTTTTGTATTAGTACTGTTTTGGAAGTTTTTATACCTAATAAAGCAATGGATAACTGTCAATTAGCTCATCTTCATTCTCTTCCTCACAAGTCAGAAAGTCAACAAGACATTGAGTAGCCAAACTTTTACATAACTTCCACTTTTCACTCACTTTATGCATTGAGATAACATATAGCATGGTTGAGAGTCTGTTACTAGGTCTTTTAAATGAAGAATGACGTCACACAACAGCTGAGCTCGTCACTATTTTGTTTGTTATGTTAGGTTACTTGCACGTAGTTTGTGTTAGCATTGTTTTGGATGTTTTTATAACTAATAAAGCAACAGATGCCAATAATAATAATAATGTAATGACTATTGTCAATTAGCTCATCTTGTTCCCCTTCTTTACAAGTTAGAAGATCAATAAGGCACTCAGTAGCCAAACTTACACTTTTCACTCAATTTAGTAATATTGTAATAAATTACTTTAATCAAAACTTAGAAGTAAACAATAATATGAAGTTTTGGAAGGTAAGGTTATAAAGCAAGTTGCTGAGAAAATCCGCTAGAAGCTCTTATGCTGTTAACCTTCAACATGACTTGAAATTAGGCTGCTCACAATCCTATACTTATAACATTTAACATGGTAAAACATTCTACATTTAACACAACATCTTGAATACCATTAGTATAACTGTTGAGAACAATGTTGTTAGGATGTCTACTGTATTAACTTTGAGGAGGATGGGACCGAGGATATTACCTTGAAGGGGTAGGAATTTACAAAGTTTGTACAGAAATTCCTGGTGCCAGAATAGACAAAAAGCCACACATGCTTCCTTTAAACCTTTTTATAGTGAAAGCTATAACGATATATCCGTACCTCGGAGGTAAACTAAACAATATCACATTTTCCTAACTTTACAAAGTAAAACAGTTTGAAAAATGGTTCTTCTCGAATAAAAGTATAATTTCAATCAGTATTTTTTAAAAACATTTAACTCTCTTCACAATTGGACTAGGATATAGCTATATACACAACTATGTAAAGAAAAAACAATTCTATACCTCTAAGGTATAGGACACCGTACATTGCCTCAGGTTTATAGGGGACCAGTTTGAACAGGTGTTTCCCTATTAATAAGTGTTTACTTATTGTTTTTTAGTTTTTTTTTCATTGTCTGTAGGGCATTTCTCTTTAAAATGGTTTAGGCGATAGTTACAACTCTGTGTAGATATGTCTAATAATGCTACATTGGTAAAAAAAGACACCGTGTCAATTACCTCCGTCCTACAAATATTAACATTGACATATTTATAATGTAGAAAAAGATTGGGAACTACAGTAATATGTTGCATTTTATTTTATTTTTTAAAAATCGAATTGAGCCAAAATTTAGTCGATGAGACAAACCACAAACAAATACAGATGATATATGTATTTAGATGATGAAATGTATGTAAACAAAAACAAGTTTCAAACTTTGATATTTTATATAGATAGTCTATCTTTTTTTTTTGGGACATCAGTTATATACTCTAATTTTATTGGTTTGAAATGAAATCTTGTATTTGCGCAGATAAAATAGAAGTTAGGAGTATATTATTGTATTGGAGTAAATTACTCCTTATAAAATAAATAAGAATAATTTAGAAAATTCACAATATAAACATAAATTAGTTTACAAGAATACTGGAATATGCATTCATTTCTTGTGTCCCATAGTATCAAATAAAAACAAACTATACACGCACATGACTTAATTGATACTAAATATTCTGTTTTTTTTTTTTTTCGGTTTGGTAATAAAAAACATTTTTTCAATATTAACACACACAATTTTGATCCAACATACTCTCAACTTCTATTTTCAAAAACTCTCCAACGTTTCGGCCCTCAGGCAATTTTTAATGAGACAACCTATACAAATTTTTGTTTTTATATTAATTACATTTTTTCCTTAACAACATACTGATATTTTTGGCTATACCTTAAATATTTATGTCATGTTAATTAAAATCTTTTCTGCAGGCTAATTGCCCATGTCATATCAATAAAATAAATTAAATATTAAAATAATAATATAACATTTTCAAATATTGTTTTTAAATTGATTACTTACTTACATAACTTTTTATATCTTAAATTTAAAACTTTTTCACACAAATAATCTTCTCTTTTTCCACTTACAAACATCTTTTATAAGAGAACCTACCTTCAACAGGTTAGGACTCTGTTATCATCTTATCCTTAAAAATAATTTTTTTTACATTTAATACAATTTAATTAACATTCAATTTGATTTGCTTATAACTTATCATTTCTTAAATCCATAATTACTATAGTTTTATTATATATGTATTTTTTACATTCATATACTCACTCTCTTTTTTATTTTTTCATATATGCCCTCACCTATACATGCTTTTTTATGCGTATATTTATTATATATACCCCTGTACAATTCAAGGATTTGACCAGTTATCTATTTACGAACTTTTTTCTAATAATTATTTATTTTACTTAAAATCTCATAATAATAGTGGTTTAGTCCTTTAGAATCTGATTTGAAATTTACTGTATATTTTCTGACATGTAAATTGATTCTAATATTTTTCTTCATATTCAACTTATTATTTTCTTTAGGAATGACCTTGACATTTTCAAAATCAAAGTCATGTTTATTTTGAACAACATGTTGTTTGTACTAATGCAGTTTTCTTTGGGTCCTTTTTCATATTTTTTATATCATTCCCATGTTATAAATACAACGTTTTCATATGAATAGGATGACAGGATAAATAATTTAAAATCATATTACTGGATGTTTCCTTTTTTGTCCATTCTGTTAATAATGAATCTCCTTGCCTCATTATCAACATGTCCAGGAATCTTAATTTGCCCTCTTTATTCTATTTCCATCGTAAATTTTACACAGGATCAATATCGTACAGGATGTATCAACATGGGAATGACGTTAAAAATGTGAAAAATCCTTTTTCAGGATTTCATCCCAATGAAAACTGCATTAGTACAACATGTTGTTCAAAATAAACATAATTTTGATTTTGAAAATGTCTAGGTCATTCATAAAGAAAATAATAATTTTAGAAGAAATATATTAGAATCAATTTACATCTCAGAAAATATAAATTACACAGTAAATTACAAATCAGATACACATAGCATACAAAAGCATGTATAGGTGAGTGCATATGTGAAAAAATAAACAAGAGAGGGGGGTATATGAATGTAAAAAATACATATATAATAAAACTATAGTAATTAAGGATTTAAGAAATGATAAGTTATAAGCAAATTAATTAAAATTGAATGGTTATTAATTTGTATTAAATGTAAAAAAAATATTTTTAATAAAAGGTGAGGAAAGGAGAGTCCTAACCTCTTGAATGTAGGATCTGTTATAAATGATGTATGTATATGGAAAAAGAGAAGATTATTTGTGTGAAAAAGTTTTAAATTTAAGATATAAAAAATTATGTAAATAAATAATCAATTTAAAAACATTATTTGAAACTGTTATGATATTATTTTAATATTTAATTTATTTTAAAGATATGACATGGGCAATTAGCCTGAAGAAAATATTTAATGAATATAACATCAATATTGAAGGTGTAGCCAAAAATATCTGTATGTTGTTAAGGAAAAAATGTAATTAATATAAAAACAAAAAATTTTATTGGTTGTCTCTTTGAAAATTGCCTGAGGGCCGAAACGTTGGAGAGTTTTGAAAATAAAAGTTGAAAGTATATTGGATCAAAATTGTTCGTGTTAATAATGAAATAGGCCACTCTCAATCATTATAATAAATCATTAATCAAAATATTTTTGTTTACGTTACATACAACATCCATATGAAATCTATATCTGAAGGACTCTCTGGTTTCCGGTAAAGTATACAAAACAGGATAAATGAGTTTCCAATTAAATTTAAAATTTACTGAATTACATTAAAATATAATAAGTTAATAGAAGGATTCCTGAAAAAATATGATATAGATAAATAATTAATAAATTATGTATTGTAGTCAATCAATATTACCTACTTCCAGTTTTAAAAGAAAGAATAAGAGGCCCGTTTTTTCTTACCGAACACCTGTGCCTCTCGCTCGACCGCTTGATAAATATGTACTTCTTTCATAGATAAAATATAAATACTAGAGAGTGACAAGGAAGATCTCAGTAAGCGAAACCTAAGCTGGACAAGACTCAGATATCCGGCCGGGCTGCTGACTGCAGCGAACTACGCTGGGACTTGTACTATCTCTATTCGCTGTCTGGGAAACTTGTCTTCTTGATATCGTATGCTAGTCTTGTAGTCTAGCTTTCGTTTATTGATAATTTATCATCAACCATATACAATATTCATATATGTATACACTAGCGATTCAGTACATATACAATATTGGTAGTTTGAATATTGTTCAGATTGTAGAAATTTTCATCTTAATTTTTTTTTGTAATATTTGGTTTATAAATATTAGTAGATTTTCTAGGTTTATGACAATTATCCCAAACGATTCAGGCGTACATCAATCCTGGTAGAGATGAACTATACTATGAAAAAAAAAATTCTGTCTTCTTGAACCAGAAATGTTTAGCTCTAATTACTAGTTCTCCTGTTACTCAAGCAACAGAACTGCCTGTCTCATCAGTTATTTCGATTATTATTGTTTATTTTCTTTATAAAGGATTTACTCTTTTACTAAAAGTTTTTAATATATGATATCAAATATTTCATTAATTTTTTTTTTCGATAAATTGTTTCCTATAATAATGGAATAAGATGGACATTATTTTTGTGGCAAAAAATATGTAGTTTAAAAAAGAGTCTATTTTTTTAAGTCTGGAAGTTATATTTGATACTTTCATAATAAAGAAAATTTATTAGAATTTTGAATTTTCGGGCATTTTTAAACATTGTTTATTTCGAAAAATTGAAAAATAAAATCCTCGTACTTTTTTCTAAAATCCCTTAAGTTGTTGATAAATATTTTTTAAAAATCATTTTACAAAATTGTAACGTTACTACATTGTATAGAGGCAATACAGTGGCTACGGTTAATATTAAACAATAATGGATTACCGATAACCAAAATCAACAATTTGCCCAATATTTATATTTACATTGTTGGTTTTTTTTTTCATTTTATTATTTTTTCTTTGAATGATTTTTTATCTAGCGAATGTATTATTATTAATGAATTGAAAAAAAAATATTCCGAATAATTATAATGACATATGTCTTCAGATTATTTCAGATCGTGAATTCAAAATTGGCATTTCTTCCTTTCAATTTTATGGACTTTAATTAACTTAGAATTCTACATTATCTGTCTAATCGGTCCAATTTTCGATTAATCTATTCACTCATTATTGTTAAAGTTAAAAGTAATGTAATTAACAAATACTTAACTTTTTCACTGGTATATTAATTGTTGATAATAAACGGCTAAATAATCTCCATGTATCTTGCGATACGATAAATACACATAGAAAATTACAGGAAAATCAAAAATATGGCGCGTCAATCTTTACTTTACATACACGAAGGGCAAAATTTATTATCTGATAAAAATCACAGAAATTAAGTTAATTAGATATCTTGCACGCACGCATAAATATTTTGACAGCATTTCTTTCTAATGACTTGAAACTGACAGAAAAAAAAATAAAACATGAACAAACAGGACCCAAAAGCAAAAATATATCTGATGATAGAATCTGCTCAATGAATAATCATTATTAATTAGGAGCCCTCCCGCTCAATGGTGCCAGGACTTGTTCCTTGCATAAATTAATAAATTATTTGCGGTAATTAATTTTCGAATCCCCTAAATTAAGGACTAAGGATAATGATATATAACTAGCAGTTTTAGGGCGGTATCGCTAAATTCCAAACATCTCTTGATTTAGCAGCTGACTATGTCCTCTTAGCTAAGATAATTTATGTATAATGATGCGATGATGAAAGGTAATATACTCTTCTAAACAATAAATGACTTTTTCTTGTTTATTTTCTTCTTGGTTCTTTTAATTAGTTAGTATTATGAATGTTAACTCTGCCTAACCACAATGTTTTTGATCACCAACAGATTGCTTCGAGGTAAACAGCCCGTTGAAGTTAACCCACTTGTTTTATTATTTATAGGTGACTTATTTTCCTTCAACTAAATCCATTTTTTTGTCTCTAATGTTTCTGAAGTCAGATTCCAGATAGCTCCAATTATTATCACTATATTTACGCATTGGTCTACCATGAAAAAATAAATATTTTATACGGTCTCTAATCCAATAATTGTTATCAATATTTAAATATTTTTAATATGATTTATTAGTTAATATATATTCTATACCCATGATGTAGGAGCTCAACCATGGTATAAAAACTTCGTTAATTTTATCCTTTCTTTACGATTTCAAACAAAATAGTAAACTGCCTATGATGTTACGAATAATATCTACTTAAAAATAAATAATACATGGAATAAGTATTAATTACATTTCTATAAATTTTTGGGGTTAAAAAACTTTCAAAGATGAATATAAATTATTCTATATTTTTCTTTCTAGTTGTACAACGTTTCGGGACAATTGTCCCATTTTCATGCACATTAATAATCCTACAAATAATAATTCATTGTAAACAAAAATTCTCATCCATGTCATATATGTGCAATTGTAATTCATATTCGTATTTACCTCATATTTTTCATACTTTCAATTTCATAATTTCCATATAATATGGTTGAAAATTGTTTCACACTGTATTGTTTAATTCATTATTCTTCGCTATTGGTGCATTCTTCTCTCTGCGTAGCACTAACATTGCTCTATATTAGGGGTATTCATGATATTTTGTTAAATGTAAAATGTTTTACCATGTTAAATGTTGTAAGCATAGGATTGTGAGCAGCCCTGTTTAAAAGTCATGTTAAATGCTAAACGCATAAGAGCTCCAAGCGGAATTTTTGAGCCACTTGTTTTATAACCTTTCTTTCCAAATCTTCATGTTATTGTTTACTTCTGAGTTCTGATTAAAGTAATTTATTACAATATTACTAAATTGAGAGAAAATTGTAAGTTTGGCTACTGAGTTCCTTGTTGATCTTCTAACTTGTAAGGAAGGGGAACAAGATGAGCTAATCGACAATTGTCATTACATTATTATTATTATTATTATTATTGGCATCTGTTGCTTTATTAGTTATAAAAACATCCAAAACAATGCTGACACAAACTAAACACAAATTACGAGCAAGTAACCTAACACAACAAACAATGGTGACGAGCTCAGCTGTTGTGTGACGTCATTCATCATTTAACAGACCTAGTAACAGACTCCCAACCATGTTATATGTCACATCGTTTTAACATGGTAAAATATGGAAATATTTCTCCATTTAACACGCTTGAACATATTAAACTAAAGATCATGAATACTAAATATCATGTATACTAAATATCATGTATACTACCTCTTTGGATCTTATCAACATGTCCAGTATGCTGTTTTGTTACCTCCCTATTCATATGTCTCACTTTATCTATTGTGTAATTTATATTAAACTTTATGATTTGACTATTTAATTCTCACTTGGTTAATCTTTTTATAATATCGGCCTAGTGTGAATTTAAATGTTTAGTGTCAGTTTTATAGTTTACTGTGTCCTTAATATTTTGGTTATATGTACTTCTACAAACCAATAGAACTAAAAAGAAACTAATAGAAATTAATTTATCTTACTTCCTAAAAAGAAAATCCAGAATAGTATTCATTACAATCTATCATATATCTTAAAACATAAGGTAAGATTGTGTCTAGTGAGACGAGAATAGGCCCACTCGAAATTCTTTAACGTTTCTTTCTTTCATTGATCACAGATAGTTTATGATCAGAGCATTTATTCTTGATCCACTGATGCTATCTCTAAGACTCTCAGAATGTTTTTTTTTTCACAATTCACTTTTTAATCAGTTTCTAGCTGCTTGTGAAAAATGTGTTAATTTACGTGATATGACAAATTAATTGTATGTGTTGGTTAATTATATATTTTTATCAACCTGAAGTATTCTTCCTATTTAGTATATGTACCACCGAAGCGAGTTTTTTTTTTCTTACCTCCTTTATTGGAAATATTAATGTTATATTTATATATTTTCAACAAAGAAGCTAAGGCAAAAAAAAAGAGTATTAACTTCGGAGTTTCATTACTAATCCTTCTATGGCTTACATTATTATTTAAATAAGTTCACTTCACGCCGCACACTTGTAATAAATTGTGCAGCTCGTATATTATGAATACCCCTGACTCTACATGGGTTGTAACATTATTATTATTATATTTTTTTAAATATTTAGTACTTGAAGATATAAGTGAATGAAGGTGTAGGCTCAATTACAAAAATATGAATTTTAGAAAAATTGGATTTAATGATTTTAGATCAAGGAAACTCGAATTTTAACAATTGAAAACTAATTTTTTTTTTTTTAATTTAAGAATTAGAAAAAATAAGCAATTCTCGAAAGCAAACATTTTTATTTTTTCTAAAAAGTCACACTGTTCATTATTACACAAACTTTTAATTATCAAATTCTAAAAAATTCGCATTAAAATAGCTTTAAATGTTATAAAGAAACAAATAAAATTAAAACAAATTATTTTATTAAAGTTATAACTTAATTCATTTCAAAAACTGATCCGCATAACAATTATAAGGCCTATCTGCACGATAACACGAAGTTGAACTTTGGAGCTCCACTAAACCTTCGAATTCCTCTCGTATCGATATTCGTATCCTTACAATCGAAAATCCTTCGTAAAACACTGAACAAACCTTACTTCGTAACAAATAAAATCATCCATAAATACCTTGATGTTCCATCCATAATCGATCTAGCCCGAACCAGATCCTTTTATAATCCTTCCATTATAAACTCCTTAACCATCAAAACCCTCTAGTTTCTAACTTTTTTTCTTCTTCTATTCCTGAAAAGAAGATGGCCTCGAGACTTTCTAGTATAGAAATATGATTAGAGTACTACAAATGGGTAGTTTCTCTAAATGCCTATATCACTCAATTTTGATCTTACCTCAAATTTTCTTAATGTATTTTTATGTAAATACAGTTGTAAATAGCAATAAATAAATTTAAAATTTCCAAATTAAATATAAAATCATTATTCACCCATATAAAAATCTATAATAAAATTTTAAATGAACAAGAACGTGTATTAGGAAAAAACTAGCTTACTGGGTCCTGAATGAAAGCTTTATTATCTAATTGAGCCATTCTTAAGTATCCCTCTAGAATGGAAGGAACGCTAAGTACAACGAGACATAAATCATAGCCTAACCAAGACTGGAGCCAATAATAGAGTCTCTAACTGAATGGAATAATTGCCTCTAACTGCGGCCCCCATCCACCCTGGCTGTAGCTATAACGGCTACTATATTATTTATAATATATAGTACTGTATAGAAATCATACTGACACCATCTATTACAGTAATAATATTACCCTCTTAATTATAAATAATACTGAAACATTCAAGGAGTCCCGCAAGTCATTAGCCATATATTTTTATTCCATATTTAAGGAGGTTAATGTAGGCCTTAAAAGCAACAATAAAGTTCCTTTAGAAAATTGTTTATAGACAAGGAGAAATTTGATATTTTGTGTTTTTTTAGGCATCACAATTTGTTTTTTAACAGGAAGCTAATATTTAAAAAAATTGTGAACATTCTTATTAATTAACATTTCTGTTAAAACAATTAAAATTAGGTTATTCTACATTCGAGAATGGTAAAAATAACAGAATTTCATTAAATAAAAGTAGACTATGTCTTTTTAAAAATCATTTAAAGTTTATTTTCATGAGGCTAAATAATGTTTTATTTTCTCAAAAATTATTCAAGATTTTTTTTTCATCATCTTGGATTACAGATTTTACACTTTCAAGAAAGCTTTCTATTTCTATTAATTAATGTACATATTAATTAAGTTTTGGTCTGTTGGGCCACTTACAAAAAGTTTTCAGCCAAAATAGTAACAAATTACTAAAATACACTTCTTATCGTAAATTGACATCTACCACAAATCCTTTATTAAACGCTAAGTTATCATAAAAGAACTTTTTTTTATATGACCGCCTTCCTAGTCATTTCTGACATAAGGGGGTAATCTATAAAGTATCGCCCTATTCTAACCATGGGTGGGGAGGGTCAAGTTTTCGTTTCGTGGGACCACAACAGAAATAAAAATCGACCTCCTTGGACCTACGCCTCAACTCCCTCAGTTACAGACGGCCTTATTCTCATAAAAGAAAATCATGCTTTGCTTGTCTAATATTGTTCACATTGGAACATTATTGAATATTTGAGTGCCAATTGTCTGGCATATAATGAATCATTAACTAAATAATAAAGCAGTAATATAAAGAATAAAATTGAAATAAAAGAAAGTAATGAGGTTTCAAACTTGATATTTGTGCTGTATAAAACTAATGTAATTGACTATAAGATATTTAAAACAACATATATAAAAATGAATTAAAATACATAAATGAAAAATAATAAAAGCATAGTCTCGTATATTACTACAAATATAAGGTAGTTTAGGAGGTGGAAAAATAATTTATATTTTAATATGGTTAAGGAAAAGGTTATACGAATGATTTAAGAATTTCAGAACTAGGTAGCATGCAGATATAGAGGATTTTTAGAAGGAAACTGTTTAATGAGAAGAAATATACAAATTTGTGAATTGGAATCTCGTATTTAATGAGTGGATACAGAAATACGGTTTGAACAAATTAAGGTTGTAGGCAGACTGTTTCTCTGAGAAAAATGTATAAGAATATGCACAGAAAATTGTGTAAAAGATATATATATAAAGAAAATTGATATAAAAAAAGGTACGTAGTACTCGAATTTATAAGAATATAAATGTAAATGAATAGAATACTAATAATAAGTACAATAATGACTGATAGAATTTGGAATGCACTACTGGTGTAGTAAATAGTGAAATAACAATTAAAACAATGAAGTAAACGAGATGTAAGTAATTAGAAATGACACATCAAGGGAATAAATCTAAATCCTAGGAGATCCAGAACGAGGATTGAAAACGGAAATAAACATATAGTGAGAGTTGGTGACATGTCCTGGTGGAGTCTAAGGAAATTGGGATTTCAATTGAAAATTTGGTCTGGATGACCATGGGCGTTCCCTGCGAGGGGCAGAAGGTGGAAAAAATACATTAATTTACACAAAATTGGAGTGCTACCAATGGGTAGTTTCTCTACACGCCTGTAACACTCCAATTTAACTTAGATCAGATTTACTAAATGTATTATAATGTACAGTAGTAAATAGCAATAAATAAATATTTTTAAAAAAAATTACACAAATTAATTTTTTCAAGCAAATAATTGTAATATCTAATAAAGAAATGCTATAATTATATATAAATTTTGGTTTCATTAGACTTTCCTTGTACCTGATTATCATAATCATATGGGGTTACCATTATTCACGATTAAAATATGCCCTCTCCTCTTTCACATTTTTTTAATAACTGTGTCCAAACGAAAAGAAACATTAATTGGTTACAACGGATATAATTCAGTTTGGGAGTAGAGAAAAAACAATTTCCCAGCCTAGGAGAGGCAGATTGGGGACTCAATTACCAAGAGATAAGACCGACTAACTGCTCCGAGATAACAGCGAGGGACAAAAAGCCCCAAGAGAATTCGTTAGGCTCTCGATAGGAGGGTCATAAATCGAGTCTAGGTTCGATAGTACTATCGATAGTACGTGTGACTAGGGCGATAGTCTCACTTACTAATTAGTCACAGATTAGGCGGATGTGCTAATGACGTGCGTAAACAAGTGCCAAAACGTTCTTTCGTCTGTGCCCGAGAAAATCTCTATCATATCTTAGGCAGGTGTGGTTTTTGTAGAAGTTGACGAAGAATGTCTTTGATGTACAATGAAGTCACATCCAATATGATGAGCAGCATTATCTTAATTAACCAACGTACAAAAAAACAGTAATCAAGAAATAAGATAAGATACAAATATCGAAAATTAGTAGAAATGTGTGATTATTAATTAAGTAGATCTATTAGAGAGAAAAATGGTTTCGTCTTGAAGGTTATCACTCACCAGTCCCATAGTCTAGACCAAAAAGTAGTTGATACTACCCAAATTAAAGAAGAATAATAGTTCGAAATTGATTTTTTTTTTGTTTCTTTACGTCTGATTAAAAATAAAAATGGGCCTCAAAGCATCATTTTATTTCTATTTCACAAGGAAACTAGTTAGTGAATCACAGAAACAATTTTCTTAGTAATTATTTGTTTTTTTTTTTGTTTTATGTCTTCAATTTGAAGTTCTTTGTTTAGGGATATGAATTTTTATTTCGGGGGACATGTTTTGAACTTACCCCATAGCCCGTTGTAACCCGACAGATTAATAATAAAGATTTTTGTAAGCTTACAATTAATGTTTGAACAAAATAAAAACTGTTTTCAGATTGATGTATGACAATGAAGTTAGATGTCTTTGAATGTAAAAAACGACACTCTGGAAAAGCCATGGTTCTGGCTATGAAATTTCAGGGAATAGAGTAGCAGTAAAGCATTAAAATATAATTAATTCATTGTGTCTAGCAGAAAAAAACGTTTCCTGAGATCATATAGATAGTGTTATAACCAACGTGAATGTTTGAGAATCCCCCGTAGCTGAGTATTTAAAATCAAAGATACCCAAAACCTCTATAGCAAAGCGTTTTTTTTTTCATTCTATTGTAAAAGTATCCCTCGAAAAAATCAAAAATTTTGCCCTTAAATAAAGGTCACAATTTTCGTCGTCTTTCATTTTCGTACTTTTTCGATTTAGTCGTTTTAGGTGTACTTCTCCTCTATTTTTTATTCATTTCTAATCTTTAAATATATCAGTTGCTTTTTAGTATGAAATTTTTTTCATATTTAATACTAAAAGGCAACTGTTTTATTTTTACTTCAATATATCAACCTATATATTGAATAATTATGACTTTAAAATCTTACCTACGAAATGCCTTTGACAATATACAGCTGTATGAGAAATATTCTTCCACATGAAATAATCTGTACGATTTCCTTTGACGTTTCAATACAGAAATAAAATGAGAAGAATTTATTTGTTTAATATATATGTACTATTACAGAAATATAACATATTTATTTAGATTTTTTATTTTATGTTTAATCAATAATATGATTCTGTTTAGATGATAAACTTCATTATACTATCACTGTATAACGGCAATGGTTAGTGAACAATGAAATCTTTCTAATAATTATTTCTTCGAAATAGTTTGAACTATGAACAATCTATGAGAAACATTTATTGAAATTAATGGTTGTTGTTTCCTCAATTGTTATTCATAGATGTCACTTTCTTTCTACATTATCTAGTTTCAGGTTAACATCCTGATTCAATCTTCCTTGATCTACAAGTTTATTGGTTTAGAGGAAATTGGGGTGCATATATACCCCAATTTCCTCTAAACCAATGGTTTCCATCCGGGGTTCTGCAAGCGACCTCCACGAAATAATTAAGGAATGGGACATTCCACGTCAATTCAACACAGTTTTGAACCCTGCCTTCTCAGATTTTCTTCATATTTTCCTAAAGTGTTATGTTGGATATCCTAACCTTTCTTAACTTTTACTGAAAAGACGACTTTCACTTTATTTGTGGCAAATGATAAGTTAGGGTTTCCGCCATTTTCCTGATTTAACCAAAAGGGTTCAACCACCAAAATAAGGTTGTAAACCAACGTTCTAAGCTATAGGAGATTTTATCAAACCAAATTCTACTATATTTTTCTATACGTTTGATTTGATAGTTGAACCAATTCCTGTTTTCTGGTGAAATATTTGTTTTCGCATTTTTTTCTAAACATTCTTTTTTTTACTTAAGATAACACAATTCAAGACATACAAAGATATTTTGGGAAAATACACGTTTTCAATGAAACCACCGTTTCAGTATAACTAGTGTATAAATAAATAATGTAAATATTTATTTAATTAGTTCTTTTAATAGTTTTTATTACTTTTTTATTTAATTAACTTACATTTAATTTACAATTTACATCATAGTTTAACTGTGAAGAAGTTTGTATAGGCGATTAGCCTATGAAGTAGAAGGACCCTTTTGGTAGTAGTAGAAAATTGGAATCCCTAAATGATCATTTGTAACAGATAAAGTGATTTGCCTTGATGGTAAGGTTCAAACTGTGTTGAATTGACGTAGAATGTCCCATTGCTTAATAAATCGTGAAAACCCATGTGTTCCGCAGAACCTCGTTTCTTGTTTCCTCATTGCAAATAAGGAGTTTTCATTATTACAATATATAAATAACGGATTTTGACTGCGTCAAAAGATTCGTTATCGAGATTTTATTAAATGACTTGTATTATTGTATCCTTAACTTAACTTATTCGCCTTTATTTTTATGGTTTTGTAAGGCATGACGATATCCTAATTTTATTACGTATTGGAATCATAACTTTAATGAACGCGCTTGGATTCTCCTGCCATAACGGATATCTACCAACGGATAACTGCCCATTTATTTTCTATTTTTGTGTTCTGAATTATAACTGGGCTATTTCGGTGCCGTGCCTTTGCTGAATAAGACTTGATGTCGGCAAAGTATCGATTCGTTGAACGAAGTTGAGAATGACACGACACAGTGCAGACTAGACATGCAGTGGGGTCTCCCTACAATCTGATGGTGTATTACATGGCAACTAGTCCATAACAGCCGCCAGATCTTATCTTCTTATGTATTCTGTCGTCACTGTTCTTCTTTATGGCCTGTACTACGCTATTTATGTATCTGAGCTATATCCTTTTAGCCCATAGTAAAGCCGCATCATAGTGTATCACTCGACTCCGATTTCGGCTACGGAACAAATGAATTCCACCAGGCCTTCGCAGAGGTCGGAACGATCTATATTAGGAGCGCAATTGTGGGATCTGGGAGGAAACTTGAACAGCAAAGTATCCAAAAATAATACATGTCAAGCCAATGCAGAGTTAACCTATAAGTAACTGTGAACTAATTTCTTTCAATGGACTCAAATGCAAAAATGTTTGTAGAAGACGATAGTAAAATGTTTTGCAATCCCTGGGGGAGGGGGAGGGGTATAGACTTAAAATGAATTTTTTTTCAAAATAGCTGATCTATTTTCAGGTTTATAGCCAATTACTCATAAAGCATTGTTAGTAACTTAACTACGCAAAAAAAAAAAAAAAAATTTAAAGCATTAAATTGCTCAACTTTTGTATATAACAAGTATGTGTTTGAGGATATCACCTTAAATTTAAAAGTAATTTTACCCGACTTGGGTATCGATTACAAGAAAAAAAGGCGTAGTGGAAACGAGTGTAAAATTAATTAAAATAATTATGGTTTAAATAAATAATTTTTATCCAATTTCAGGCTCAGAACAATTAATTTCTTTATAAGTCCGACGTTTCGGCCAATTCAATCTTCCTCAAGGACAATGTTCATACAATTATAGAACCACATCAATTTAAAAAAAAATCTTTATGCAGGATATTCTGCTCAGGTCAGTAATTTCAGTTCACAATTACCCTATTTTTTTAATTCTTCACATTAAATTAAAACTTAAAACTTTTAATCACAGTCAACCTTCTCTTGTACAATTTAACATAACAATATTTGTCTTAAAAATTAATTTAATTAATAAATAAATAATTAATTTTACTTTACTTTTTTTTCACTAGAATACACCGTTAAGGAATTATAGGCGAAAAAAACAACTAAAGTTTCATAATTATATAAATAGTTACTTTCAAACTAACTAGCTGTTCAATAACCTTTTGAAGTCCATTATAAATGTGTTATCAAAATTATTTTCAAATTCTACCAAAGAATTTCAGAATTTGAAAGCAATTCTCAATTTTTGCGTTACGACATCAGTCACCCAGATTTAATAAGTTATAGTACCTTGGACTTTTAATTACCATATTTATTTATCAGAATTTTTTTTATTAAAACTTTTTGGATGCATGGAGATATATTTATGCTGAACAAATCTGCAAGGAATGGGAATTTGAGGTCTTTATGGATAAGTTTACATGTGACGTAATAAGGAGCACTTAGATGTTTAATTGTAAGAATTGGATTAATTTTTTATATTATTTATACATTTTTAATATTTATAATTTAATTATTTGCAAATGAATGTTAGGTAGGCTGGGAGTATGCTCCTGCTCATGAACCGTCACAAATCACTCACAGCAAAGCTGTTTAGCTTCCGAATAAATTTCAAATGTCAAAATTTTCAATTAAAAAAAATGTTTGATGCCTAGTTATATGACCAAGTGCCCTAAATATCATAAATTTAGAGTGATAGTTATCAATTTTTATGTAATAGAATTAATGATCAATATTGACACTCATTCTGTAATTTAAATTATTTATACAATGTTTGCTTGTGATAAAAATATATGTATGGTTTCTAAGAAATAAAATGATATTTGCAATTAATCTGATTTATGAATTATACAATTTGGATAAAGATGTTGCGTGGTAGAATGTACTTGACCGCCAATGCTGACCTTGACCTAGAGATGAGGTGGTTGACCCAATGACGCAGTTTCGTTGCTAATTTCATCTGCTTCTTCTGCTACAAGGTCCTTCAGCCTTTGTATTGGATAGATAGAACAGTCTGCGTATAAATTATTTATTTTGACCAATCATTTGTTACTGTTATAACTTCCTCTTATGATTTAATTTAAAATATTGAAAGTGTAAAAAGATATATGTAATTGAAATGGTTTAAGATGAAAGATTTTATTTATAAAAAGTTAAATTACATGTGACTTAACTGTTTTCGGGTCTTTGTTTAAAAATTAATTTGAAATTTGATAATAAAATTTGTTAGATTGGCAATGCATCGCCTCAATTATTCATCAGTATATATTTTTTTTAAATTTATTTATTGATATTTATAACTGTATTAAAATATATATAACAAGTAAATTTGATGTTTTTTTTTATTTTTTATATTAGGGGTATTCATGATCTTTGGTTTAACATATTAAAGCGTGTTAAATGGGAAAACTCATGTTAAATCGAAAAAAATCGCCTTCTTTTACCGTGGTAAAACGAAATAACATTTAACATGGCTCAGAGTCTGTTACTTGGTCTGTTAAATGGAGAATGACGTCACACAATAGACCAGTTGAGATCGCCGCCATTTTTGTTGTTGTGACAGCTCAGTTCTTTCGTGTGTTTGTGGTATTCATATCCCTGTTATTAAACCAGAATTGATAATTTTAATGATACATTTGAGAAAAAAAAAACAGTAAAAAAAACAATATAATTTCATTCTTCTATCTGAAAATTTGTAAACGCTCGCTAGATAAAAATCTCACTGAAAAAAAAAAAAATCATAATGTAATTATTCTTAGGGGACATATGTACCAGAATAAAGTTATTTTTTCATTTCATTTCATAAGCTAAACTTTC
>NW_027105487.1:1038292-1056143 GCF_000696795.3 Halyomorpha halys
CAAAAAAGGATACAAGTTTTGATTTATTTAATAAAAAAGTTTTTTATTTAACCACACATTACTACCATGTTATAATTTAAATCATCATAATTCACTATACTTTAATTAAACATAAAACCCACAGGGGGGAGTTGCACTAACTTCCAGTGTTCAAAATCAAAATGAACACGATTATACAATTATTAACATTAAAATTAAAGTTAATTCATCATAATTTAAAACCAATTATAATAATGAAACAAAATAATTTTAACACATCAAAAAATATAATGTACTGAAGCTTCTTGCTACACTGATATTCAAGGGGGCTCAACCCACAATTTTATTACAAAATTAGTTCTCAGATCTCATTCCGCCCACTTGAAAAAATTCCTAAGGTAAAGTACTTTTATCTGTTTCTCCGGAGACTTTCGAGTAAAAAGTTTTTTCGAGAGTATTAAATTCCCTGCATGTTTCCTAAAAGCAGAAAAGCTAGGTGGTCATTGAAATTTGCAAAAATGTAGAAAACAGTTATTATATAAATATGTCAATGCTTGTTAGCAACTTTCCCATTGTATATATATGTAAGTCCATTGTATATATTTTTGCACAGTGGACGATAAAAACTTTAATTTTTTTTCGGAGTTGGGTCGGAGATTTTGTGCCCTTTTACCTTCTAATGCTATGACCATTGCTAATGATCTTTAATCACCTCCAAGAAGGTTTAAAGCATGTTTAATTCCAAATAACAACCAACCTTAAAACTAGACTCAATTTCTAAAAGTATTTAATCTATTTTCATAAGTGTTCTGCGTAAAACCTAGGCAGACGAAAATGTTTCGAACAAAGATTCTTGAGGACATCAGCCGTGCCGGAAGACAATGGACCGTTCCTCGACCATCACGACCCAGGCGACCCGGATTAGGAGCCACCCACGCCGTTTACTAAAGGACACTTATTAACTTCCTTATTCGGCCGCTGCGGTTCCTTAAACAGTGTGGTCAGCAGTAAGCGAGAGAGATAACCATTTAATTGGATTTACAAAGCTGATTTAGAATACCGGCAAAGTAAGCAATATCTTATCTGTGCATACCAAGCATATAAGTATGGAAAACGATTGTTTCACGACTACTTCAATACAAAAAACGATAAATTTCAATACTATAATTATATTGTATATTAAAATATTATTATTAGTTTAAAAACCATCTTTGATACAAAGCGTTTTGGTTGGCGTATTTTCCTAATTATATGCACAGTTATAAAGAGGGCCCACTAAATATGGTATATTTAAAGTTCATCATAAGATATATGATTTTGGTTTTGTTTAGTTTGCTAAAGTTTTAGCCCGATTCTGTGATGCTTGAACTTTATACAGAAATTGAACAAAAGCAAAATAAATCGTTTTCTCGAAATTATTAAAATAATATATTAATTTAACCATAAATTTGAAATAATACTACGAAATGCTCGGTGAGATGTGTATCGATTTAAACATTTTCAAGACCGTCCGTAGCTCAGATAGTTAGGCCTTCTAGGTCTACCATTCTGAGATATGCGGGCGTCGCCGGTTCGAATCCGGCCTGGGGTCCTTGAATTTTTTTATCACTCTACCTCCCCCCCCCCCCATCATGGTTAGAATATGTCGGTCACCTGTAGATAACTAGGCTAAGATCACCTTCGCTGTGGATTTCCTTATATAAAAAAATAATCATGCAAGATTAAGCATATTCTAGATAGAGCATATTTTAGTTTCAGAAAAAAATAATAATAATAATTACAGTGTGAAGGCCACATCCCTACCCAACTTGGAAAAGCAGCTAATAATAGAAAAGAAGACCTTAAGAAAAATCTATGGGCCAAGAAAAACACAAGAAGGTTACAGGCGAAGATCTAACGAAGAGGTCTACAGAAAAACCAAAGACCTAATCGAGATAAGAATCAGAAGGCTGATGTTCTATGGGCACATGAAAAGGATGAAAAAGAAAATATAGAACAATAAGATCTTTAACAAAATTTATATAATAAATTAGAGAAGAATTAAGGAACCTTAAAATTTCAGATACCGACTGTCTAGATAGAGATACATACAGGAAAACATCGAAAAATCTTGCCATTATTGGAAGAGGAAAAGAGAGGGGTACGAAGTGGTCTGAAGAAAGAAAAGAAAGGCAGTCCAGCATCATGAAATTGTGATGGGAAGAAAAAAAATTAAGACTCCCATAGAAGCCTAACCCATCAGTATTCGCGTGTCATCATATTCGCGTGGTAGTTAAATATATAAATAAATTATTAGCTTAATATTTGATTATTTATTTCCCCATTTTGGGATAGTCCATGGGTATATTCTTCTAATATATCTTATTTATTTATTTTTGTATTTATTTATTGAAATTTAAAACTCTACATAAAATACAACAAGTAAATTTGAAGTAAGATCATAATGGAATGATACAGGCATATAGAGAAACTACCCATTGGTAGCACTCCAACTAATATACTAGATAATACTTTTGTCAATAAAAACTCCATTCAAAATAGTGGTGCTACTTGAACAAAAAGCTAATCAATTTATAAATTAATACAAAGAAGAACTGAAATTATGGGACAAGTGGATCTTTTGGATAATAAAAAACTCATAATAAAAAAGTCAAAAATAAAATATTCTTAGTATTAATAAGTGTAAGTAAAAATATATGTGTATAGTGTGCCAGGTTTTAAACATTTAATTTATTCATTTAAAACAAATTATATCCAATTAAGTTGCAATAGTTAATTAATACTTCAAATGTTCAACGTACCGACAAATCTGGCCATCTACAAGAGCAATAAATGACAGCTTTAATTATAAACTCATTATTTATTATTTTATTTTATTTGAAAAGTAATCATAGAATATTTACATTATTAAAATATATCGCACCATCAATGCAATATTAACTTAACTCAAAAATCTAACTTGAGCATTAAATGGATTTTAAAGATTTTTATTTTATGAGGTGTATATAGTTACCGTAGATTACTGATTGGAGAAGATGGTCGGGGGGTGGGGTCAGCAAAGAAACAACATAAATAATAAAAAAACTCCTGCGTTTAACAGAAATCTCTGCCTACAACTCCCTGATGAAGACCTGAAAATCTGGTCGAAACGTCGGCATTAATAAATATTTTTTTGTTTATTTATGTTGTTTCTTTGCTGACCGCATCCCCTGACCATCTTCTCCAATCAATTTTTTATTTTAAATTAGAAACCATTCTGGCTTACTATCCATTTAACCTATTTGATTTTGACTTATGATAACGTGTTCTTCACCTACGTTGTAATTAGCCATGAGCTTTAATATAAAATAAAAATGTTTTGAAATACGTAAAGATTAAATTTTGGAGTTACGTTGAGGGCGAAATATTCGGATATTTTTAATTATTATTGTTTTTGGAAAGTTTTCCATTCTTTTTTCGCATTGCTTCCATTTCATCAGTATAAATATTGAGGTAGCCTTTGCGCACTTTAAAGCAACCTGCAACAAAAATTGCAATTTGAGTGCTTTACGTACTTTACTATTAGTGTAAAATTCGTTATCCATAATTATTTTAATTTAAAGGCAGGTAGAGAAAAAAACCTTCCTGATAATCCAGGTTTCATATATAGTGGTTCCGAATAAGTGGGGTTCTGCTGCACTAAATATAAAAATTTTCAATTTAAAATAAAAATCATAAATAAATAAATCATAGTGTAATAGTGAATTATTTTAAGAAAAATCTGCCATTGCTATAATTATTGTTTTTTTAATCATAGAATGATAATCCAAATGGCTTAGGAGCTTCTAAGTGTGTAGGCTTCTCTAAAAGGATCAATTTTTTTTCTCCTGTCGTAATACCTAAGAGCTTTAAAGCCTACATCCTCATTTTTTTAACTCACTCCGCAGACTTTTTTTGAAGGATTTTTTTGTTCAATCTTAGGCAAAAAAAAGACCTGTTCCCACCGGTTGAAGAACTATCGGTCTTTCGGCTCCGAACTGGAGAAAATGGAAAAGATTCTTGTTGATCCTTTTTGCTCCATCAAAAGCATAAACGGCCTAGCCCAATTTGATAAGGAAATAAATCAAAAGCGCATTATAATTAAAAATAAGATATATTTATGTAAATAATAAAATTCTAATAGGATTGATAGTAGGGAATACATAGCAACATTACAGACATTGATTTAGAAAAACATATTACAAATAATCAATATTTTGTGTACTTACAAATAATATAAGAAATAATAGACGAGACTCAATTGGTATCTTAAAGATTGATATGGATAAATCCTACTGATTCTGATTGCTTTCTTATATTAATTAGACTAAGTAGTTTTGGAAAGATATTAATTATGTAATACAGTAATATAATGTAAGGATTGATAATATAGAGTCATCTCGTGACGGAGCAATACCGCACAGGATGATCCAGATGCATTCTGGGCGAATTGTACAAATATTTGATGCTGCTGAAAACTTAATTTATGCCTCCTGAAATTGCCAGAGGCCTAAACCTCTGTGGCTCAGATTTGCATATATTTTTTTAATATACTAATAATACCAACTAAATATATATTTTTTATTTTTTTTTTAAATTTATTTTTTATTATTTTTTATTTTATCTTATTTTTTATTTTAAATTTGTACAGCTACAACCCATGGAGGGGAGGGTCAAGGGTTCAGTACTTTGTAAAGAAGTACTGTTATTAGACCAACGGTTGTGCAAGGAGGTGATTTAGGTGAATCATGCTCGACTGCAAGATTTTTACCCGATTAAGGGTACCCAATTTAAGAAGGCTGGGTGAACTCCAGGAGGGCTCCAGAACCCACAGGAGTTGACTCACGGCTACAGAGTAACAGAAAACAATTTTCTGCCCAGCCGGATTCGAACTCGGGTCTTTAGAGTCAGTAGCCACGCGCTTTACCCCGTGGCTACCGCGCTCCCCTTTATATTTTTTATTAGCTTTATTAATCGGTTTTTATAAATCGCGCATTTCGGATCACAAATGCTAGAGGGATGTTGATTGCTCATTTATAAGTTAATATATGTGCCTTCATTTAATACTTGCACCATAAACAAAAAAATATATTTTCAAATCCGAAATTTTAAATGGAATGATGGTGGCCAGGCGATAAAATAAAATTTATTATGTAGGAGCTATAATTCATCATATAAAAAGAAAGAGTAGCCTAATATTCAATTTCAGAAATAACAAAAAAAAAAAATAAATAATTGTAACAGAAACATATCAAGAAAAATGCTTCAATTAGGTAATTTATGATAAGTTAAATTACCTTTATTTTGAGTGCTGGTAGACATATGTACGCCTTATGGTTCCAATGATATATTTTTTCAAAAATCAAACATTTTATCCGGACCACTAGAAATTAACATTTTGTGAATTTATTTGGTCAGATATCATAAAAACTATCACTTCTACCATTTATTTGAGTGCCCGCAGATATCTGTACGTCGAATGGTTCCTGAGATATGTTTTCATAAATCAAACTTATTGTCCGAACAACTATAAATCAATTTTTTTTTTTAGCAAATATCATGAAAAAATACTACTCCTACGAAAATAAACGTCATAAACTACTTTGACTACTAGTGCTAATATACATCTGTACGTCGAATGGCTTTTTGAGATATAGATTTCTCAAAATAAATTCACTTTACTGATTTCAGAACATTCTTTTATGAAATGTTGCTTTTTAAAAAGCTAATCTCGAATACTATTGAACGTAAATAGCTCTATTAGGGTTCATATTTTAGCAAATTTACTCTTATTTAAATGATGTTTTCTTAGGTTTTCTAGTGTTGTTGGTAGAATTAATAATATAGAGCTCTGAATAAAAAATTAATTCTTTTTAGCGTTTTGAGACAGCCGCCATTTTTTATTCCCTCTACCTATACTTGACAGACTTATTAAGTTTGACTTGTAATAATAGTTTTCATTAAAGTAATGAATAATTGGGGTGAAGTAACTTTATTTTTTTCTTCCCGGCTCTTGTACTATAAGGATTATAGCTAGCAGACGCAATCTATAACTAGACTGTTAAAAATTAATGTAGTACACCTAAGCAAAACTTTAAATTATTGTATCTAATTAAATAAAAGAAGTTCTTTCTTAATAATAATAAAAGTAACAATTAAAAAACGTATTTTTTTTTTTTTTTTTTACAAAAAATGAGGCATTGAACTAATCATAAAAGCCAATATTTTCCATCAAAAACTCAAATTAATTGAGCCTAAGAAGCTGAAAGGACCATTAGCGATGAAGGTTTTTTTTCCTCCAAGACGGCCACCCCATTGAGGGCGCAGGTACCCACTTGGGTGAACTAGACACCGCCTCATTAGTGCCCTGAGGCTGTGTTGTAAAAAACCGGAGGCGATAGAGGATGGAGATCACAGGTCCCTACCCATCGGCATAATTCTCAGGGTCCTAGTCCGGGCCTATAATCAGATCAAACTGGAAATAGGAGTTGTCTTACTACCGCCACGGTTTTGAATTAGTTGGAAAGTTTTACACATAGAGCAGAACCCCGCTTATCCGAACAAGTCGGACGGTTAATCGAGAGAAACGGTTAAACCAGAATAGATAAGAAAAACTCATATATTAATAGATCTGATATATTTCAGATAAATACGAAAAAGCAATTCTGTAATTTTTAGATTATAAATGTAATATGTAGATAACTTTAATAAATAGATAATAACAATAATAATCTAATATATATTCAATTAATTTAAATTTAATTAATTATCAAAAAATATATAGTATATGGTATTTATATTACCTAACAATCCCGTCCTAGCTCAAAAATAAAGAACTTGAAATAGTTATTTATTTAAACCGATATCTTTTGGTGATTAATATCTGGTATTCCAGATAAATATTGCAAAATAAAAAAATTAAAAGATCTATAAATAAGTTATATTTCGTGTTTTGCCTCCGTTGGTACCAAAATGATTTGACTGTTAGGGTTTCCAGTTTTTTAATTCTCCTGAGGCCTTGTAAGCTATATCTTGGTCAAAAGATGATTTATACGTGTTTACGATCAAAAAGATATAAGTAAAAGTTATTTTGAATATCCCGCAAAGGAACTGTTTAATTAGTCCTAAATCCACATTAGTTTAAAAATGTTCGAATCAATATCAGACCCTATAAAGACTATTGATACATTTTATGAAATGCATCATAATGTGGAGGCAAAATTACTGATTATAAATATTATATATATTTTAAAAAATATTTTCTCAATTTTGTGCAAGGTTTCAAAAACTTTGTAAATGCAGCGTTCCAAATTACAAAATAAATAATTGTCTCACGTCACGTTACCAGGAGCCTGAAGGCCAGAAATTTAGGTCGAAACGTCAGCATGAATAAATAATTTTTGTTATCCCCCCTCCCCCTTGACCATCTTCTCCACATATCTATCAACACCTCATTATGAATCCAGTAACACGGGGCCAACGACGTGTTAACAACCATTCACATACACGACAAAACACCAGAAGCCCAGATGAACAGGTCATTCCAGGTCATACAGGTCGAAACGTCGGCAGGAATAAATGATTTGTGTTTATTTGCTAATCGCACCCCCAACCCTCATTGTTTCATTGTCCTCAGAAGGTTTAACAATGATAAAATCTATTAATATATAAAACAGAAGAGTTTGTGAGCCTGTAGTTTCTGTAAGTATCAGCTCGATGAAAAGAATTCTTTTTGCGTTCAATTTGTTGAATTTATTATTAAGTTTTTTAAAATCAAACTATATCCCCATTGCAATGGAACATTAACGATAAGCGTATATTAATGTGAAAAATAACAATTAATGCAACTCACACCCATTATATATATAATCATTATATTTTTAAGGTAAATTGATCGAAATTTGTGAGGCTATATGAACTTGTTAAGTGACACATCGCTCAAATTAAGAATTATAAGGAATATTAATTTTTTTTCTTCCTAAAATAGCTCTATTATTATTTTTAAAAACAATTAAAACAGTTAAAATGACTGAATGAAGAAGACATTTTGAGAAAAATAGATATTTTCGCATTGAATATAATTTAAAAAAGTATCTTTGTACGGTACCTTGTTTAATTTTTGTAAATCTTATTTTGTGGCAATTTAAAAAGTTATATACTTTTTTAAACAAATAATTTATTTTTACTTGTTTTCAATATTTTGAATTTTGAAAATCCCAAAAACACCACTTCAGATATTTTTTTAAAACATGTACGTTATTCCGGCTTATGTTTGTTAGTTAAATCTTAATTTCTGGTAATTTCAAAAGTTAAAAACTGAGTTTTCCAATATAAAATAAACATTAAACAAAAATTGAATTCTCAATTTATCCAGTCATGTCTTCCGTTATATGAAGAACAAGAAACAAAAAAAACATATCATACGTTCTGTTTGATTAAGCATATGTGTAACATAAAGCATTTTTTTTTCATATTGATACATATTCAATTGTAAAAATTTAATATTTCCATTTCCATTCACCGTGTTCTTATCCTTTCTCTAGCCTGTTACTAAGCCATTACAGAATGTAATGAAGCTATAAAAGGAAAAAAATAAAGGCTACTTATAAAAAATCAAGAGACGCACTTACAGTAGGAGAGAGGAGTTTGCTCAACAAAGTATCTGTAGCTAACATAATAATTCCTATTTACAACGGAGATGAATCAATCACTTAATACCGTAGAAATTCAGTAATTACGCCTCCCCCCCCCAATCTGTGACACGCGCTAATATTGCTTAATCAAACCTGATTTATCGAGTGGGTCTGTTACAGTTTTTATAATGACGTCTCATTTCCCTCCGCGTTGATTTATCGATATTCCATTCTGGATTTGCATACCTGCGTAGGCTATTCGACCCGTTAGCACGTTGCATAATCCTCTCGCTGCAACTGACTGCACTCTGTTCGATATTGCAAGGGCTTTCGAGCTACATATACCCCAAAGCATTTATAAGAACACCGGATACAAGAAACAACCGCTCATAACGCACGAAATCTCAAGTCCTGCTGATTGTCAGATGTAAAATGCACAGTGGAAGAAGATAGGTGACAGTATGAAGTAGATTGTCCTTGTGGCGGTCAGTAAAGTTATCAAAATAGTAAAAGAAAACTATTTATTTTTCACCAATGAATGACCCACTGTGCTGGGCTAAATGAAAAAACAAGATACAAATAGTACAAGAGTCGGGAAGAAAAAAAGGCAGTTATCTCACCCCAATTTTTTATTACTTTAATGAAAACTATGTATAATTAATAGTCAAAACTGATGAGTCTGCGAAGTAGAGATAAGGGGAATAAGAAATGGCGGCTGTTTCAAAACCTTAAAAAAACAATTTTTTATTCTGAGCTGTATATCTTAAAAACTACCAACAACACTAGAAAATCTGAGAGACCATTATTTAAAGAAGAGTAAATTTGCTGAAATATTAGCCCTAATAGAGCTATTTACGTTCAATAGTTCTCGAGATATAGCTTTTTAAAAAGCAACATTGCATAAAAATGTACTGAAACATTAGTAGTTAGTGAATCTATTTTGAGTGGGCGATTGAGAAATCTATATCTCAATAACCATTCGACGTACAGATGTCTATTAGCACTCCAATTAAAGCTAAATAATTGTACTATAAAGTAGTTTATGATCTTTACCTTCGTAAGAATAGTAGATTTCATGATATTTACTAAAATAAATTGATTTATATTTGTTCGGACAATAAGTGCGATTTATAAAAAACATTATTTCAGAAACCATTGGACGTACAGATGTCTGCCAGCACTCAAAATAAAGGAAATTTAATTTACTATAAAGTAGTTTATGGCACTTATCTTCGTAAGGCTAGTAGTTTTTATGATATTCACATATGAATATAAAATTGGCAAATGAAAATTTGTCCGAACAACTATAAATCAATTTATTTTAACAAATTTCATAAAAACTACTACTCCAAAGAAGAAAAATGTCGTAAACTAATTTATAGTCCATTAAACTAGCTTTAATTTGAATGTTAATATACATCTGTATGTCAAATGGTTTATGAAATATAGGCTTTTCAAAATAAATTCACTAACTTCTGATCTTTCACTGCGTTCTGTACAACATTTTTATAAAATGTTGCTTTTTAAAAGGCTATATCTCGAGGACTATTGATCGTAAATACCTCTGTTAGGGCTTACATTTTAGCAAATTTACTCTACTTCAAATGATGCTCTCTTAGATTTTCTACTTTACTGATTTCAGAACATTCTTTTATGAAATGTTGCTTTTTAAAAAGCTAATCTCGAATACTATTGAATGTAAATAGCTCTATTAGGGTTCATATTTTAGCAAATTTACTCTTATTTAAATGATGTTTTCTTAGGTTTTCTAGTGTTGTTGGTAGTTGTAAAGATATAGAGCTCCTAATAAAAAATTAATTATTTTTAACGATTGGAAACAGCCGCTATTTTTTATTTCCCTATCTATAATTGGCAGACTCATCAATTTTGAATAGTAACTATACCTAGTTTTCAATTAAGTAATCAAAAATTGGGGTGAAATAACTGCCTTTTTTCTTCTCTTGGGCTCTAGTACTAAAACATTGTAAGAACTGATAAAACATTAAAATAAATATACAGAGAAAATATGAAAATAAAATAAATAAACAAATAAATTTTTTGTTTAGTTTATATAATATATTAAAGAAATAATAGTAATAATTTAAGGAATAATAAATGTAGGAGGGCTAGAAACTAGTTACTGATAAATACAGCCAGGTGTGATAGAAAAAATAGTCATCATTTCTATCACACCTTGCTGTATCTATTAGTAATTAGTTTCAAGACCTCTTAAATGTATCTTCCTCAAATTATTACTATTTCTTTTATATATTTTATAAAAAAAAAAAAATGACTTTATTTGTTTATTAATTTTGTTTTCGTATTTTCTCTGTATGTTTGTATATTCAATGTTTGTATCTTGTTTTGCAAAGTGGGACGAGACTTTTGGTAACAGTAAAAAAATTCTTTTATTATTTCGATACCCTTATTGACCGCCACCCGGACCTACAACAAAATGCATAGCATTTTCATATAATGTAAATTGCATATTTTTTAATATATTGAATACGGTCAACTATCTTCTTCCAATTTTTTAGTATAATCATTTATAATGTACATGTTGGTAATAAATAACATATTCCAGAAACCTTTGGGCTGTATAGCATCGGTTACAGTGAACAGAAAGTGAGTTTACTGCTTGCGCATTTTAACGAATTTTCCCCCCTTCCAAAATCAATTTTGATTTCTTTAATGAAAGCTAAAAAACAGTTAAAAGTGAAAAATTGATGACTCTGCCAACCATAGCTATTGTTATTGGTATCTAGTGGGGGGAACTAGTCCGGGAGTGGGCCTAGAGGTCCTTTTTGCCAACACCTGGCAGCTACCAGAGTTGCCACCGGGACGGCGAGAAATAAATAGTAACTACCCCAGGTAGGAATCGAACCCACAACGTTCCGAGCCGGCCCATCTGGTACCTTCCCCCCACCCGCATAGCCGTCACGTACCTATGCTAACCACAGTTTGGGAAAATAGGAAATAGCAACTGTTCCAAAAGATACGAAAAATTCATTCAGAAAAATGGTTCAGTTTTAACTTGACCGTACAAAGGAATCAGTGAATGTCATTATTAATTAAATTTTTAATTATTCAAAGTTTATTTTATTCCATTAAAACACAAAATTATCGTTCATTTTGTGCTCCATATCCGTAAAGCTATCCACACAGTAATAACAATATTGTACATTATTTAAAGTAGAGTAAATTTCCTAAAATATAAGCTCTAAGAAAGTTCTGTTCAATAGTTCTCAAGATATAATTTTTAAACAAGAAACATTTTATTCCAAATAAGAAAAAGTCAATATTTCGTGAATACATTTAATGATTAATACCCACTTGAAAAACGTACGCTCTATTTTTGATTTGTTATATCATCTATTAACAGAAAATTGGAAGTGGAATTTCGCATGATGATATAAGGATGGATATATGGTTTTCAGTGTTTTATGACCATTTTGTAGGAAAACCTAGGAATTTTTTGCTCGAAATCATAACTAGTAGATGTAGGAGATATTACTTCGCCTGTGGAGGTTTTAATTTCTACTTCAACAAAATTTACTATTAATGTGTCATCAAAAAGCTCTTTTTTCCAGGTGTCCCTACTACTGGAAATACCGTACTTTATTTATTTCGCTAAATAGTGTTGGGCGCAAGATAGTTATAAAGTTTTCTATATATAGAGTCAACATACACAGATGGAATAGCAAATCAATAATAGAGTTTATACCTCTCAATGACCATAAGATTTGGGTTTCTTTTACATCATATATATTCTTTACACAAAATGTTCAAGACTCGATTCACTCTCTTCCTAACAATCAATATTTTTGAAATTCAGGAGTGAAACTTGCTATGACATAGGATCTGTTGCCTGAAGGCAGTTCTGTACTCGTAACAAACCCGTGTGACTTTCGTCAGTACTTCCCTGCTTAGTAAGAAAGCTGTATTTGTTCGCATACCTTGAATCAAGAAAACTTGTCCTTTCTTTCAAAACTGTTAAAATACCGTAATTTTCTCATTTAGGTGTCTTATGTCTTGAATGCAAAATATCTGGTCATAGTTACTGGTTTACCTAAATGATTGATTACAGTAACCTCATTCCGCCTTAAGCAAATGTTAGTGCGATTTTACAATGAAAACAATTCAAATCATTTGTAGTACCATATAGAATTACACTGCGTTATATAGAAGTGAAGAAATTATGTAGCAATCAGGTTTAAATAGTGCAAATTGAATCAAAATAGAATTTAAGTTGTTATAATTTAATTGAATATAACATAGAATTGAAGAAAGAATGATAAACAGTATTAGCGAGTTGGTTAGAATTCTGGGTTTTTAAACTTTTCCCTAGGGTAAATGGTTTGAAAAGTTCTAAGTAAAATTCCAGAAATCAACTTCACTTACTTAGGACTACATCTGGACAAACGACTAACCTGGAATCCTCACACAAGACTAAAAAGACAAGAAATTGCTCGTCGATTTCGACTATTACAACATTTACTAGACAAACGGTCTAAATTGCCAATCCATTACAAAATACTGATCTACATGTCTATTATAAGGCATATCTGCACATACGGAGTTGAGTTTTGGGGCTCCCCTTACCCATCAAATTCCTCCCGAATCCAATCATTACAGTCCAAAATCCTTCGTAAAATCCTTAATGCTCCTTACTTTGTCACAAGTCATCCATCATGACCTCAATGTTCCATATGTTCCCGATTTGGCCAGAACCAGATACCATTCCTTCCATGATAAACTTCTCAACCATCCATACCAACTCGTTTCTAACCTGAATTCTCCTTCATACCTAATAATCCTACTAGGCGTCTGAAAAAAAGATGGCCTCAAGATCTTCCCCTCTAGAAATGTTATTGGAGTTCGATCAGTGGGTAGATTCTCCACATGTTTGTATCATGTCACTATGTCACCTACAGCAAATTTACTTGTTGTATATATTTGTATACAGTTGTAAATAACAATAAATAAATTATTAAATAAAAAAAATTTAAGTCTATATCCTAGCATTTTAATTTATACTTCATTTCAGTGCCTCTTTAAAACCTATATTCGTAATCACTTTTTCCTCTATGTTACACTGAATTTTAGTTCCATCTTTGCTCCTGCACCCTGACAACGTTTTCTTTTGTTCTTTTTTTTTCGCAAAATGCGAACAGACCTGAGGTAAAAAAGTCAGGATTAACCAAACAAATGTCACCCTTACTGTGTCAGAGATTTTCATTAGTGAGAATGAGAAAGAACAAAAATAGGAACACTAGTTTTTGGAAACAAAACTGTTCACTGGTGAGAAAAAAATCGCTGAAACAAACTTAAGAAATTATACTATCTTAAACCGGAGTGTCGTTCAGTTTGGGCGGGATTTTTAATTTAAAAAAAAAAAAGAGAGAGGGTTATTTTTGTTAACAAATGAATTAAAACCACTATCCTTAGTTAAACTAAGATTACATCTTTCAGATGCCAAACTATGGAAATACATATCTTTAAGTTGAAACCCAATTAAGTACTTTAGTTTTAATAAAGGCTAATCCACAAATATCTGAAAGTTAATGGTAAAACTCGGGTTAGGGACCAAGTGAAAGAGAGAGAGTTAAAGTATCCGGTTTTTCGGTCATAAAGAAATATTTTTTGACGGATAAGGGAGTTTCCATAAAAATAATAATACCTGTTTACGTTTGTGATAGGAAATCTTTCGAACGAATTAACATTTTGTTCAAATTTTTGCTGGGATAAAAATTTCCATAGTTTCTGAGAACGGCCCATATGAAATAAAAGGAGATGGTATACGAGAACTAAAATAGTTTCCTCTGTGGATCAAAATAAAAAGATGTAAATGTGGGTAAAGCTAATGTAAAAAAAATGGCAAGTAAATAAAACAGATGCAATAGTAGAGGTATTAATTAAATTTGAAAACTACTAGGTAAATTTGAAACTAGGTAGGTTCATACAAACAACTAACATAAAACCAAAATAAAATACTAAGTTAAAAATATAAATCTTTTTATATAATTTTTTTTTACTAATATAGTAATGAGTAATGGAGAGAATATATACCATTGAACAGATATATTAATTACCTAAGGAGAAATATTAACTGATATACCCCAATTGTACCTCTTATATTATAGCAATTAATTTAATCATGTTTTGTTCCTGTTTAATATTTAATTCCCCCACCTGCATTGTATTTACTTATATTATTCAAATAATTTAAATTCTTGATGTCTGTTTTATTCAATAATTAGTTGCCTACCCTAATAACTTGTTCTAATTGCATCATTTTAGTTATCGTATTTTATTCTTTTTTTTTTTTTGTCTGTTATCTTTTAATATTTTTAGTATATTACTATAACATATTCCAGTGGAAACCCCCCATTACATACATATGTTCCTACCTCCTACATACTTTATCATTATTTGTTCCTTTCTCATGGACAGATTATTTAAACTAAACCACAATGGTTCCTATTCATCCTTTTTATTTCAGTCCGCTGGTGTTTCTCAGGGTAGTATCCTCGGTCTCATCCTCTACACGATCTATACAGCTGACATCTCAACCAATACTAGCATTATCCTCACCACGTATACCAATGACACATTTGTGCTCGCTGTTAATAATAACCCTTTAATTGCATCCCAAACTCTTCAATGCCATATCACGGACCTCGAAGAATGGTGTCGTAATTGGAGGATTAAATTAAATTCTAACAAATCCCATCAAATTACCTTTACCCTACGTCGTAAATCTACTGACTGCCCTACAGTATACTTCAATAATGTTGCCCTTACCCCTGTCGAACAGATCCGCTACCTTGGACTACATCTGGATAAACGGCTAGCCTGGAATCGTCATACAAGACTGTAAAGACAGGAAACTGCACGACGATTTCGACTATTACAGCACTTACTAGACAAACGGTCCAAACTTCTAATTCATCACAAAAGACTGATTTACATGACAATTATAAGGCCTATCTGGACATACGGCGTTGAGCTTTGGGGCTCCACTAAACCTTCGAATTCATCTCATATCCAATCCTTACAATCCAAAATCCTTCGTAAAATCCTAAATTCTCCCTACTTTGTCACAAATAAAATCATCTACAAAAACCTTAATGTTCCATGTGTAGCCGATCTAGCCCGAACCAGATATCAATCCTTCTATTACAAACTCCCTAATCACTCAAATCCATTAGTTTCTAATCTTACTTCCTCTTTTATTCCTGACAATCCTCTGAGGCGTCCGAAAAGAAGATCTTATATTGTAAAAATGTTTTTAGAGTGCTACCAATAGGTAGTTTCTCTACATAATAAATTGAGTAAATTTGAGGCTTGTACCATACCATTATGATTTCCTAAAATTTACTTGATGTATTTCATGTACAATTGTATATATCAATAAATAATTTTTAAAAAAAAATTGTTTTTCTGCTACTTTAATTTCATTTTCTTTATCTTGTACACAAATTATTTTTTTATTATTTAATCAGTTTTATATTATTATATTTTTCGTATCGATTTATTTTTTTATTTATACATTTCATAATAAACATTTATTTTTATTTACTTTATTCTAGTTTAGTGTTATTGTTGTTATTTTTATTTTTGTAAATACTATTGTTATCAATCACATTTTTTTCTTTTATTCTTCTTCATCTGTATAAATGCATACTTATACTGATTGCCGTTAATTTTGGCAGACAGTATCATTTCTCTTAAAAAAAAAAGTAAAAAAAAATATATGTGGAGAAAATGGACTTTAAAAAAAACGATTTCATAACATGGACAGTTTTTTCTCACCTCCAAACTACTTTTCATGTATTCTTCGTAGTTATAGCGAGTAGCCTGGAGGTATGGAGGACTAGATATATGTTATATATTCCGTTTTTTACTTTCACACAGACCCAACGATTCCCCTGACGTACGAGGCAGAGGTCTCCTAAAGCCACTACTGCGCATACAGATCAGGATGATACGATATAATGTTATGGTAATCTAAGAACGTGTCGTCACAACAAAGAGGTAAACAGTAATTAATTTACGTAATTAACCGCATTAAGGAAGTGGTCCTTGCTGGGATGGCTGAGGAGCTGCCCCTTGTCCATTTTTCGGGGAACTCTGATTAGAATCGTAAAGAGCTTACTCACTTCCTTCCATATGCAGCACTTCCGCTCCTTCATCCAGACTACCAATTGCTATGGGAGTCTGTTGAGCGTCCATCTTATAGCCTTCTGTCATTTCCCTCTCATTTATGCTTGCAAACATATGAAATTGGATTTAATTGTTTCAATGAGTTCTTGTAAACCGTGAAAAAAATGGCGACGGAAGGAGTATATCTAGAATTTAGAAACCTTCAAAAGCCACTTGTCGACCACCAACTCGAATAACACAAGTTTTCAACCCTCCATCCCCAAGCCTTAAATCCTAAATACATTTGGGGTGCGAAAAACCATATAATGATTATCTAGACTGCATGAAATATTTACTATAGCTCACTTTCACCTTATGTTATTGTTCTGCCTAGAAAATAACTCTGCATACCTAACTCACTGGTGTTTCGAGGTGAAAAAAATTTATACCCCGCAATTGTTTTGCTAAACTAGAGACAAGTCTTATTTTTTTCCTGAAGCAGGCCTAAATTCAATCAACGTGGTCTTATAAAGCTAGAAAATTTTTCTGAAGGTGGAGACCATATAGTCCAATAAGTTATTAATTAGTTTGTGATTCATTAGACAACCTCGGCATAGGATTAGTATATATTTGTGAGTGGAGAAACCTTATAATACTGACATAGTAAATCCATCTAATGTAGCAGATCCCTGCTCCAGAGGCGTTTCAGTCTTTTAGTCGGATTTTTCTGTATTGTGTCAGTCAATAATGTTTGTAGCAGTAGGTTAGATTGTCCATGTCCAGTGAGTGAGTCATGAAGAGTTTTGTACTGTTTTTTTATTATGTCAGTCACAGATGGTAGATCCAGATCCTTGTGTAATGCTTTATTTGTGATGTAAATTCATGTCCCTTTCGATACTTTACATTGTTAATTATATCGATATCAAAGATAAGAAATGATATTTTGATATTTTTTCATGGAAATATCGATATTTGGTTTAAAAAGATTAAGAAAATTTTATAAAAAGCTTAAAAATAGTTTTTCGATATTTTAAATTGATAAATTCATGTCATTTTCGATATTTATCATTGTTATT
>NW_027105487.1:1056273-1069512 GCF_000696795.3 Halyomorpha halys
TATTGAAATATCGATATTTGGTTTATAAAGATTAAGAAAATTTTATAAAAAGCTTAAAAATAGTTTTTCGATATTTTAAATTGATAAATTCATGTTCCTTTCGATATTTTATATTGTTATTAATATAGATATCGAAGATTAGGATGAAAATAGTTTTTCGATATTTTAAACTGATAAATTTTTATTTTATTTACAAACCCTCCAATTTTTATTTTATTTTGGGTTTGTCATTAAAATGTCAGTAAAATACGGACTACATACTACTATTATAACCAGGTGCAAATCAAATCAAATTTTGAAATTTGTAAAGGTCGTGGGGGCTGGACTGGTATTGTGAGATATTCTGTATCCTGATTTTTCTTCATAATTTTCCAGTTTAATAAATTATGTTTTTTTTTTTTTTTTACTTATTCTATACTTAACAGTTATGCCATACGAGTCTATTTAAATGCTCAAGCTTATAGAGGTATGTTAGTTATAATGTTATTATTTCTTAATGATTTCTACTAGAAATGCTAATTATGATTAATCGAAGCCAATGATGTAAGTTAATAAAGTTGGATTAGTAGTCAAGAATAAACTAGTTCCATAGATAATTCTTAACTCCAAGTTATTATTTCTGTTATAGGAGTTGCGTGTGTAAGCGGCATCCTGCAGAGGAAACTACGTCTACCTAAGAGATTATTTTTTGTCTCATCTTAATTAACTCTTCAGCATTCATGAGAAGATTAAAATTAAAACGATTAATATAGTTTATTTTTTCTGTGAAGCGGGGAAGCTAAGTGAAGTAGAGTCCGGCTGAAACACAGATAACTTATTTATTCGGATTATGCAACCCGTGGGTCGACTCTATGGTAGGATGATACTTCTACGACATACCTAACCTCAATAACGCTGACCAAATCACCTTCTTACTTAACCATTGGTCAAGAAATATTACCCTCATACCAAATACTCAACTCAAGACTCTTCATTGGTTATAGCGGAATAAATTTAGTTAAAGTAAATTATATGTATTAAATTAATAAGGTCTTTATTAGATATGATTTTTTTTCTTTTTAACTATCTCCGCATTCTCCTGAATATGACTATTATTTTTCATTGATAAAGAATTCCAATTACCCTTTTTATCAGTTTCAATTTTATGGAATTTATTCTACTTCAATTTTTAATTAAAACATTTTTCTTTTAATTTTTATATGTCGAACTCTCAAATACAAATTTTTATAATAACTATTTAAAAATATATTATATATTTATTAAAAAATTAATCACTTTTCGAACTGTTAATTTACAATAACAAATTTAAAAAAAAATTATTTATTGTAATGTACTGTGGACTAGAATAACTTGAAATGTAAACAAATTAAGTTTTAAATGTTGAAGTCTTTTCCTCATCTTGTCTGGACCCAACCTTTTGGACTTTGCAGATCTAAAACAATTTGAAAATTTGAGAATTACAGTACCATTTAAAAAACTGTTCATGATCGAGAAAGTTATTCTCTTTTTATATCATGCTAAGCAGGATAAAACTAAGAACTGAAGGAACCAATGGAGGGCGGTTAAGCGACACAGTTGTGGGAAACTGCCATTTTTGTGCAAAAACCTTTAAATATGTAAATATTATGTAATGCTCATGAATTCCTATGTTATTCAGGGAGCTGAATTCAATGGAATGCATTTTTTTAAATTTTGATATTATTTTCAGATGTAAAAATATAAATCATTAAAATTGTTTTTTCCTATAATAATATATCATTCTGATTCATAGTATTTTGATTTGATTATTTTTCTCACCTTATTTTGGTTATACCTTCCAAGAATGCCCCTGACTTCATACGTCTCAATAAGTCAATGAAATTTACACAAAAGCTGCTTACAATTACACCACTTGGTTTCGTAAATGAACCCGCTTTCTTTCCGTGATGTTCTTGGCTTAAACATTTTTTTTCGTGAGGCTGATAAAGCAAAAACAAGACACCATGACCATATGGTGTACTTGGTGATCACCAGATAGAGCGGAAACAACAGGTGCATTTCTGCCGCGGTGTGCCATCATCTACTGCGTCCTTCAACCTTCTTCAAAGGATGGCCCTGCTCCCGACAGGTGGCCCACAATGATGGTCTGCTATTGCAGTAGTCATCAGTAGCGGTTCTCCTCCTATTGCGAAAAAAAAGATGCTTATTAGATAGATTATCATTAAAATATGATTATATTGTAATTTCCTCTCCTTGAGTGTTTGCTAGGAACTGCACCGTTGTAATGCACTGCACCGTTTCAAGCTCATTTGGCTTTCTTGAGATGCAGTTTTGTTGCTAGAGCCTAAAGTCTGGGCTTAAGGTGCTTTCGAAAAATGCAGCTAAATTCTCTTTAAATAGATAAGTGTTCTTTTTGATTAGTTCATTGGACATTTCTGCTCCGGCTGGACGTTGAGAATACTAATAAACGTTTCAGAAGAACAAATAATTTCCTGGTATAGTATAATTTCGAAGAAATGCTTCCATACTGTTCGGTTGTGTTTAGAAGCAAAGTGGGTTCTGGTTCTCTCAATTACTCACGGAGCATGAGGGATTTTGAGCCAAGTTTCAGGATATCGACCCTTTATCCCCAAGTTGTAATGTTCCGGAGATTGCAGAGCGCATCATCAGAGACTGCTGCACCGCGACAGTTGAGATAGTGACAGAAAAAAACTACACTTATTACAAATACTTTGCATATACGAGTAGAAAACAATTGTTGGGCCATCCCACGTCACTACGTCAGAGAAGAAGTCCAGCCCCCGAAAATCCAGAAGAGGCTTATACGACTGAACCTTAATACTGAAAACAGTATATTTATCATTAAACTTGTAAATTGATTTGTTAGCAGAAATTCGGTGCTATGGACATGTAACTTCAAACTGCTCCTGCACACATGTACTGCTTGTTAGGGATGGTGGCAATAAATAAATAACTAGTATTGTCAGTATAATTGAAATGCTGACTTGGTCGGATTCGAAATTGTTTCCTTTACTGCTTTACTGCCGGACGAGGCTATAAAACGTTATATAATTGTTCGTAGTGTTATAGAAAAGTTCTGTATTTATAATGAATGCGATAAATTTCACTATTCGAAATGATCTGGTTTCCTACTTTTGATGAATATAATATATCGCATCGTATCGATATACTATAAACTATTGTAAGAAATTTTTCCAAAAATCATGAAAATAATATATCTTCTTAGGCACTAAAAAGATTAATCTGGTATGAACATTTCATTTAGATAAACGTTTGACTTGGTTTGAGTGACTCTGAAGATTCAGTTTGGCTGTTGATGTTGATGCCCTATTTCATAATGAAACCTAATAGTATTAGTTCAAAATACAAGTATAGAAACAACGTGTTTAATTGCACTAATTTTTTTTTTCATAGTAGAGAGGAGTATTAATGATATTGCAGGAGTTAAAAAGTACTAAAGTACAAGTTACTATTGTACAAGTCAGTGTAATTGTATTAAGTTAAATCGACAAGACTAATAGTATTAGCTTGTACTTTATTATGAAAGATTTTCTGTTCTTTGGTTTATCTATGTGGTTCATTTTTCTTCACCAGTGACTATGCGATGCAAATAACAGTTTTTGTTATTCTTGATAAGCAGTATTTCCCCAATGTAAAATTGTTTAAAATGAAATATTTGCTTTAGTTCATATGGTATACAATGTTCTAGTTTTTTAATCATTCTGAAAGATTTTAAAATATATAAAATTGCTTGTTCACTTCTAATGTAAATGCAAGTTCTTTTTGCATTTGGGACGAACCTTCTTCCAATAATCTTCGTATTTTTTCAATTGTCATTATGCTTTAATATCCATCTTATTTTTATTGAAAGCACTACTCCCTTTCATTGTTCCTCCCAGATAAAGTTTTAGACAAATATTCGATACTGGTTGAGTTGGTTGAACCGAGGCTGTCATTTCGAAGAATGACAGAAATGGACACTACCACCTCTAAGAAGAGAAAACAAATTGTAAAAAAAAATAATAAAAATTAATTTTTTTTTCAAGCAAATACTTATTGTAATAACTAATAAAGCACTGCCATAATTATATTTATATATATATATATATATTTTTTAAATTTTGGTTTCATTCGCCTTTTTTATGCTGCAATTTCAAAACCTGATTACTATGGATTACTCTCCCTTAGTTTTGATTCTGGGTACGCCCTTGATTAGATCTCATATAACATATAATTCATTACAGTTTCTAAAAGAAACCCTCAGAAATAACTAGATCATTGAAATGTATGAATATCCTTCAATTAAGGAAGAAATTTGATATAACTTTTATATAAACAAAATTACACAACATACACAAGTAGTTAACAGAAAAATATATAATATGAAGGTACTACAAAAAAGCATCGAATTGTTAAATAGTAGATTATTTTCTATTCATTATTTAGAGACTTATTATTAAAAAAAAAGTATAAATTTCTTGAGAAGGAAAGGACATTAGGGCAATAAAATCGCTATCTGGCGGGACAGTATGTCCACAAAGAGTCGTTCCGCTGGCTCAGTTGGAAGTTACTGGCGTGGACCAGAGAGATAACAGCTGACACACGTTCTTGATTCAATTTCTTGTACGATGAAAATTTGTTTTTACTTCTGTGGAATAGACTTTTGTGGGTATTCTTATCGCATTTAAGATGGTAATAGTATATACCTCAGAATAAAACTATCTATCTTAATTATATTGCATAGTTCAATCAACAAATAATTTTCTGAAGAAAAACAATTTACCAAAAAACTTCCATTTTAAATATTTTTAGTGGTGCTGAATGAAATGCAAAATTAGGCATTTTTCGGCGATGAAAACTACGTTAAAAAGATAAAAAAAAAAATAAAATTTCTTACAATATTCGTATATTACATTTTTTTTCAATCTACAACGCCGCTAGTGTGCTCTATGAAGACAGTCCAGAAATCGAAGGTTCAAAAAGTATGTTTTAGGAAAACATAGAATTTTTGTTCTATAACTAAATAGCACTTTTTCTGAGTACTTGAGCAGTTAGACAAAGTCAAATTTTCATTTCTTGAGTCTATTCAAAGCCAAAACTTCGTACCAAGAAAAAATCCATCACTGGATGTTGAGGGGCAAGTATTAAAACCAGTGGAAGTTCTTTTTAATAAAGATATTATTGATGAAGTTTGTTGTTGGGACATTTACCTCATAGCTTAGGAATCGACGTTTCATATCTAAAAAATATTTATGTACTCTTATGAACATCTAAATTTCTTTCAAGTTTCGAGCTACTGCCTATTTTTAAAGTGTTATAGTTTGAGGCAATTTAAATTTATTTTACTACTCCTAGAAAGAGAAAATAGTTATGATTTTTTTTAATTAATGCAGTTAGTGTCATTAAAGAAATAAAAATTGAAAAAATAGCCAATATTTGAATTCCTCTAAAGCCATATGTTTAACATATTTCACATGCTCCAATGCAATAGTAAAAAACTGGGAGGAAGGAGTATAATGGAGAGGGTAAGTGTAAGGAAAAGTGAAGCCGAAAATCCTTAAGAGTAGGAGCCAATCACAAGATTCCTTCTGTTACAGTTTATATATAAAGGCGGACATTCGAGGCCAACACTCCATTTTTTGGCTTCACTTGAGCTTTAAAAAGAATAGGGTATACCGGCACAATGGTAGAAATTAAATCCAATAATAAGTTGATCTTGGTTATAAAAAAAAAAAATATAAATAAATAAGATAATGGTTGCGATGTTTTCAGAAATTAAACTTCCAGTAATAAAATATCCTATATCTGCTTACGTTTCCAACTAAACTGTAGTAAGTCTTTATTAGGACAGTGAAAAACAAGTTACGAAAACAATAGAAATTGGAAAAATAAATATACTAAGATTACTTCGTTGTGTTCCTCTTCAACTCCCCTTCTATTTCTTTGCTGCTTACTAATAATAAGAAATATATCGCCAAATTAATTCCAAACCAACAAACTACATTTTTAAATTATAGATTGGATCTTGAAGGTTGATTCATTTATTATCGGTTGGCGGTATTTAGAACCCATATTTTCTAGTGAATTTACTAAGCAAATTTTTGGTTTTTAAATCTACCGATGGACAACAAATGCACTAAACTTTTGATTCACTCATATCTTTATCTCATATGATCTATATTTAGATTATTATAGTTAGAAGATTTTGGAATTAGGATTGCGATATATAACATTATCTGTTACATAAATAAATATGTGACTATAACATATGACCTTTCTCATTTATTAAGAAAAGTTTTAAAACAACTTCACTTACTGCTGGAATAAAGTTAGCCAAAACTTAACTAAATGTTTGTAAAATGCACGACCTCGACAAGAATGTTCCTAACACCACAAAATAAAACCACGATAAGCCAAGTATACACATTGCTAACTAAAACAACTGCTTACGGAACCTGGATAATCTGAACATTACTCCAGACTGAAAGGACACTCCAAACTATATACAATGTTGTTATTAAAAGAAGAAAAATAAAATAAAATAAATAGATAAGAGTAATGTAACTTCTTAATAAAAGAGGAATGTAAAATTAATAACAAAAAATAATGATATTGGTACACTTAAATAAAACAAACAATTGCCCTCTAATAGTGAAAAGAAACAAGTTAATTTGAAAAAGGGACGAGAGAAGAAAATAGAAAAAAATAAATAAATAACAAATAATAATGAATAAATAAAATAAGTAATAATAAAAAGTAAAATTGAGGTAGTGTGACTATGAATTAATTTTATATTTATTAAAGTATTTAACAGAATGTCCTACAGCAGTCTTCGGGTTGAGGTTGGGTTTCCCAGATTGTAGGTCACAGCTCCTTTAACTGTCGGCAACTGGGAGTGGAACTTCATGAATCGTTTTTTGATACAATCCTCTATTGACTCCATATGTAATTCACGATGCAATTGACTATTTCTTATGAACCAAGGAGCATTAACTGCGATTCTTAGGACTTTATTTTGCAAAGATTGTATTTTATATGACTGCAAACAACAAGAAAACAGCAGGACGAGACTGATCTGCACTGTCATCATGACACGGGAACACTTGGCCAGCTCCCTAAAACATTTTAAGGAAAGATTACTGAATGGAGCTGTTAAAATTTTTCACATCAATCAGCCTATTACAGTCCGTCACGGAAGAGCTTAATTAAACGAAGATATTAAGAACATTTGAAGAATCAAACTAAAAAGACATAGAATTTAGACCAATATGAGTGTCTATCCCTTTTGTTTTGCTTCTTATATTGTTACCTCCCATATTTTTTTATTGTACGTCTGTTTACTTCTCCTTTGTCTTATTAATGTATCTTGTACTTTTTTACCTTAATATTAAAGAGCAAATCAAAATTCAATACACCATTGGTAATAGACGGTATGAAATTTAGAATATGGACTTTGTAAGGTTCTTACACGACCCTCTCATAGGATTACTATGTAAAAGAAATAAGAAAACAAAATTTATTACGTATAATTTACACGTAACCTTATATATTACCTAATATTTACAGTCTTTTCCTAGTATTGTCTCTTCGATTTCTATTATAAAATATAGTTTGCTTTTTATTGAGAAAATAATAAAGCAGTGTGAGGAATTTAATAGAAAACCGGAATTGGAAAAGATGATAGCCTTTGGGATAGGAAATGGTGTAAAAGAGCGGAGGAAATGTGTGTAGTGATTAATGGAGCTAACTGGGAGTAGCCCGGCAACCACTACCACTCCCCCCAAATTGCTAATTTATATTCCTCTGGATACGGCGAGGGGAATTTGAGAAATGAATTGTAGTGTTCAGGGTCGATCGCCTCTGACGCTGGATTCACATGCACCCTACCACTATGTCCAGATTGAGCGTATCTTCCAGTAAAAAACAAAATATATGTGAAATACAATATTAATGTTCATTGTGCTATGTATTAAACAAAATATGTTCCACTATTTTAAAAAAAAAACAAGATTAGTTATGACTAACCTTTTATTTTTATATTACTTCCTTAAATGCATATTATAGAAAGATCATTGTTATAATTATATAAACACATGATATGATAATTATATAGATTTATAGAGGCGACATATTTCCGTGACAACGTATACTCTATGCTAATATTACATAAATATAAATTAAAATCAATCCAATGTTATATATTTGAAATAATAAACCAGTTCACATATTGAATTCAGATATTTATTTTTGCTTGGTTATACATTAATTAATTTTTATACATATGATATAATATCCATATGTTAAACGAAGTCAATTTCCGTTACGGGACACTTTTTCTAACATGGCATCCCGCAAAATGATTTATAAGACGTTGTCACGTCAAAAAAAATAAAATAACACAATATTCAATTATAAAACAAAACTATGCGTGCTCCATTACAAAAACAATAAACAAAAGATAAAACAAGTTCTCTATAACAAAACAATAAACAAAAAAAATAAAACAGATTAGATAATACACAACTATTAATATAATATTCATTGCTCCATTACATTTAACTTAAAATAATGAGAATTCTTTTAAATAAACGAAAGCGTGATATAAATGAAGATATTAATTGGCTTCGAAAATTACTTACATAATAGAATTTATATATCACTTACAAAATTAAACTTCTTACATATTGTTACAATGTAAATATATATGAAGATTATTGATTGACCGTGTGTATAGATTAATGGAATATGGTCCGGGTGCGGTCAAAAAAACTCAAATAGTAGAGAATTCAAAAAAAAAAAAAATAATAAGAAAAAATAGAGAATTCTTTTAAATAAACGAAAGCGTGATATAAATGAAGATATTAATTGGCTTCGAAAAGTACTTACATGATAGAATTTATATATCACTACAAAATTAAACTTATTACATATTGTTACAATGTAAATATATAGGAAGATTATTGATTGACCGTGTGTATAGATGAATGGAATATGGTCCGGGTGCGGTAAAAAAAAACTCAAATAGTAGAATAATTATACTATTTTATTGAGCCAACGTTTCGCCCCACATAGAAGGGCTTCGCCAGGGCTAAAAAAGATACAAACACTATAGTTACAAAAAGGAAAAAAAAAAAAAAAAAAAAAAAAGTGTAATATAACAGGAGGATAAAATGTAAAAAATGTAAAATAATTCTTACTTTTTTACATTTTATACCCCTGTTATTTTACACTTATGTTTTTTTCTTTTTTTTTTTCCTTTTTGTAACTATAGTGTTTTGTATCTTTTTTAGCCCTGACGAAGCCCTGCAACGTGGGGCAAAACGTTGGCTCAATAAAATAGTATAATTATTCTACTATTTGAGTTTTTTTTACCGCACCCGGACCATATTCCATTCAACGTAAATATATAGTCTGTTCAATTTGGCTTTACTATCAATGTTCAATATATTTTCAATGTTTTGTAAGTCGCAAGATACGGATATGGGTGGCTTTAAGACATATTGTCTATTTTCTTCAAATATTGGACAATTTAGGAGGATGTGGTACAAACTATTATTGAAATAAGTTTTGCAGAATGGACAGAGTTCGTTTGCCTTGAAAGTGATGGTTTTGCTTCCGTGGTGTAGTTTCATATGCTCTGGGTTTCCTACTCTTAGTTGGCTGATGCACCTTATTTTTTTAAAATTTAACCTATATGTTAAATATGCTTCAGGTTTGAGTAGGTTAAAACTGCAGAGTGATCGGTATATGGGTTTAATGTTTGAATTCAATGCTCTATTGATGTCAGTTGAGAAGTTGTGGTTCAAGATCTTTTCAAGAACATCGCCTTTATGTCTCAATATTCCGTTTTCATATGAACTATTGAACTCATTAGTGTTATTAATATAATTATTTATTAAATATTGATTATGGCTATTAAAATTTTATGGTGTGTTTAACAAGCTTCAATTTGAGTACGGATTGGCATTTTTACGTCTTATTGTTCCTCAGATAAGGGAGAGTGATCTCCTGATGCCACCTTATGAGAAAGTTGACTTTTATGGTATCTTGTGATCTGACACTTGGGTGCTAGTCGTTGAATCCATCAACATTTCTTTTGTAACTATTTATTTCATACCACATTATCTTGAATCTATAGCATCAGAAAAAAAACAACATTTGTTTACAAAAAGGTGATATTGTCCCATTCAGTGGAGTAATTCCGCCACGCACGTAGGATAATACACCACAAACTAAGACTGAAGGACATGGGGTGTTATGGAGAAAAGGAGAAAAAATCCACTGTGAAGCAACCATTCATTATTTATAACAGTTATTTTTAAATCTTTGACGAATACAACTGCAAAATGAAAAAATATTTAATAATTCTTGGGATTTGTTTTTTAATTTTATTTAATAATCTTTCATTCTGTTATATATTTTCATACATTGATTGTAGAGATAAGAGAGAACATATGGTGTGATATTTACAGAGATACAAACTAAATTATACTAAATTAATAAATAGAAAAATAAATTAAATTAAACTTAGAGTAAAATAATATGTTATATACATTCATTCCCATATACGATATGTATTTAGTTTCAGCCTGGTGAACTCCAAACCGTGCTTGTCTCCTCACTTGTAAAGGAAGAACCAGGACTCCGGAAGATCGCGGCGCTTTTCTCTCAACCGCATTACTGGTACTGTCACTTTGCTTAGAGTCACCAAGGCATACCAAAGTGTTTCACATGAGGAAGTGCAAGTTTTAGTGGAAGAGGTACCTCTGGGCCTCCTTCTGCAGAATAAAATGATTTTGTTTAAATTGAAGAGAGAGGACTCAGCAGGTCTGCCGGTAAATCTTCAGGTTAGGATTGAAGAGAGCCCAAGCGAATGAAAAACCGTTCTTCGGGAGAGTAACAAAGAAGACTGGAACTGGCATTGGATGACAAGCCCAAAAGGTGCTTCCCCACCGTTCGGTCACGTATAGAAGCAAAGTGGGTCCTAGCTCTCTTAATTCCTCATGGGGCCCAAGTTTCAGCGCCACGGGATGGATATGGACCCCTTATGCCCAAGTCGGAGTGTTCCAGAGACTGCTGAGCACATCATCAGAGATTGCACCGCCTTTGATGCACTACGGGCTAGATTGCTGAGGGAAACTGGACTCTACGCCCTCACAGAAGACGATTTTTCTCAGCTAGTAACAGAAGAAATGTTATTACAAAGACTTTGTAAACGGGTGGAAAACAATTGTTAGGCCAGCCCACTTCAATCTACGTCTGAGAAGAAGTCCAGCCCCTGAAAATTCAGCAGACGGAAGAGGCTTCTACGACTGAACCTTAAAACTGAAAACTGTGCATTTATCGTTAACCTTATAAATTGATTTGTTAGCAGTAGTTCGGTGCTATGAACATGTAACATCAAACTGCTCCTGCACACATGTACTACTTGTAAAGCAATGGATGGTGGCAATAAATAACTAGTATTGTAAGTGATTTTATCAGTGTCAACCAATTGAGGCTGAGCTCGGGCACTAGGCGCAGACGCACATATATTTCTGTGCCACTGGCGTCTCAACCGTTCGGAGAGGATTTAAGGAATGGTTTTAGTTGGATAAGAATTGAGCTAAGGGATTAGGATGATGAGAGGATTTCTAATGAATGTGGTGGATATGGAATTTTGAATATGATTTAAGGTAAATGGGAAATTTTGGTCATGTATGATATTGTTGATTACATAGGGGTAATCTTGTAGGACTGGGTATGAAGATTGAATGACCCCATTCTTCGTTTTTTTTTGCTAAATATGACTTTGGTATGGAGTAGGTAATAGTGGCGATACCTGGATAAACAGACATCACAGTAACTCATCTATCCAGTTACTCATAGTGCCTCTTTAACAATTTTTCCGTCTATCCTTGAATACTTAATTATCGAAGAACTGCAAGAACCATATATCAAGGTAATCGAGAGTGAATCTCTGATGGAAGTGTTTACTATCAGCACTGCTTAGACGCAAGAGCAGATGCCTTAGTAGAGATAGCCAATTAGAGCATTTCCTCGGCAGCTGTAAGATCGGGCTAAGAACAGCTGCCCTGCGCAACACCTGCCCCTTTGTGTTGAGGGCTCCTTGGCCGTCCTCTACCTGAGGATACCTTCTCCAGAGTCCTCAGTACAATGCTTCTCCCCGTCGTTTGTGGGTCCCTGAATATTTAGTGGGTCCGGGGTCTTGATCATCGTAGAATAGGATCATTAATAAATTAAAATATACGTCAGGAAAGGTAATTATCTACAGGAAGTATATGGCTTTAGTGATTCTGTATATCTTACATAATACATGCATACCTTTGTAACTTTTACAGATTTTACTAGCTCCAAAAATAAAATAATTAAAATTGATACGTGATACGTATCATTACATTCAACTATCTATAATTTATATTAATTATTACGGCCAACAGATTTAATAAAATAGCTATCTATTATGTATTTTAAGCTCCTACAAATTCGTAATTAAAGATAATATTTTTAACCATTAACCATTAAAAACCACCATACATTATTTTATTGTTTATATGATGTAGTAAGTAAACGCCAAACGGTCACTTATTGTGTATATAGTATAGTATTTATTTACCTATGCAGAATTAGTAGCAGCTCTGCCTGACCAACTCAGTCACTGCTTACGCCTGAACGTTTCTAGTACCTAGGGTTCTTCTCCAAGAGGACGATATGTAGACTTTACCCACGGTGGAGGCCTCCTCATTTAATGTTGGTGACATTACATTCGGAAAATTAAAAATACATTGAATAAAATTAAATAATATCTTTACCGCCAGAGGTGTAAGGGGTGCCATGGAGGGTCAGGAGTAGCACTGGTACAGCAGTACTTTTTAAGTACTGTTACTAGTCGGTTGTGCAAGGAGGGGATTTAGTCGGAATTATACTCGACTGCCAGATTCTTATCCAATTCAGGGTACACATTTTATGAGACGGTGGACTTGGAGGGCTCCCTAACCCACAGGACTGACTTACAGCAACAGTAAAACCAAAAATAATAATCTGCCACGCCCAGATTCGAACTCAGATCCATGTAGTCAGTAGCACATTACCTAACAACTGAGCTACCCTCTCTCACATTTGTAAATTTAATATCATTAATTATTTTTACACTATTTATTTGACGAAGGAAATAAAGAGGAAAACTTCAAATAATATATTTCATTTAAAATTGTGTCGTGAAATTCTGATTTTTAGAAT
>NW_027105487.1:1069562-1089768 GCF_000696795.3 Halyomorpha halys
TAGGAATAATTTATTTATTTTGATTCTAGTTTTATTTAGTTAGTTTTATATTTCTTTTCATTTCTTTAATATAACGTTAAGTTAGCATTAGCTTTAAGTTTTAACTTCTTTTTTTAGGGGGAGGGCACGATTTTAGTTTATCTATATACGTGCTATTTACTTATGTTTTATTAAATTTGTAACTGTTTTTTTTTAACTGTAAATTTTTTTTATTTGTGTGCAGTTCTCTTGTTATATTTAAGAGATTTTTATTTTATCATTTTTAAAGCTTTTGTTTGAAATATAACAGAAAAAAATTACTTTTTTATTTTCCATACAATCATGGATTTATCTCGCGGTTCCTTTTTGAACCCCGACCCACCGTAACATTTATAAATATGTTTGCTTATTTAAACATTGTAATTCTATAAAATAGCAGTGAATCCAGCTCAAAATTTTTTTCAATTCTACTATTTCAGTATATGGTGAAGTGGTCAAAACACCTCCACTACTGAGCAGTTAAATCCCAAGTCTTCATAGCCATCACAATCCTCCCATCTACATTTCGGTTGAAGGAAGGATTGTGTACTTTTTGAATATTCTTTGCAAAATATTATTTTACGTTATCCTCCCCTTGATTACGTTTCACATGCTTAAAAAAAATATGTTGCATCAATCATATAAATATTGGAAGAAGATAGTTGACCGTATGAAGTAGATTGTAGGAAGATAGTCAGGGTGGCGGTCAATAAAGGTATCAAAATAGTAGAAAAAAATATTAACCAACATTTGCCCCACTTTGCAGGGTTTCTTCAGGGCTGTCTTGACTAAAAAAAGGATGACAACTGAGTTTTTTTTTACTATTTTGTACCTTTTTTGACCACTACCGGGAGCAAGTGAGGAACGGCAAAGCTACTTAAATATGGTCTTAACAGACTTGGATAAAGCCTAGAGGGATACAATGAGGCAATTGCTTGCCATGTATAAAACTCCGGACATATGTACACTTCGAGTCCCGAGTTCTTCATGAATATAAACTTTCAGTGGCAATTAAAACCATAACTGGAGTAAGCCAAGGAGGTGTTTGACCCCTAATCTATTTATTCTTGTAATGGATTACACACAACCAAAGGAAATATAAAGAGGGGAATACAGTGGAGTATTACTGACCGAATAACAGACTTTGTGTTTTAACTGACATTTCCGAGATATTGACTAAAAATTTGAAAAGATTAAAAGAGCAAAGATATATCTGTTATTGAACGTCGATGAGAATAAACTTCTGAGATGAATAATTTATTATTTCCTCTATCATAGCTAGTGAAGATGGAGGAACTGATGTAATGAAAAAGGTTGTTGTTGGATAAAGGAAATTACGGAAATTAATTGAACAACTAACGGATATAGAGTTTAGCAAAGAACCACGATTTTCTATCTTGATTTATCTATCCAATTCTCTCATTGGAGTATGACAGATGTGGGTTTAAGGATTCAAAATCTACTGGTATCTCGATTTTTATAAAAATGGATATAGAGAATTTTTAGTAACGCGCCATCCTTTATACTGAAATATTAAAACATTTCTTAGGTACTCCAAATAGTAAAATTATTGATTTAGGTTAGAGCATTCTTCTGGTTGAGGACTGGTTCGGTCCATCACTCCCTGCCAGGTATCTGCCAATTGTTCCTTCATGGCGAGGGTACCCTTCTCAAACAAGGCATGCCTAATGCTTTAACTTTTTTTATGGTTATGTATGTTCTGTTTCGAATCAAGAACAAATAACTTTAGGAAATAACTAAAAAAAACTATGAAACCAAAGTCGTTAATTAAAATGATAGCGTTATTTTACTGCAGTATTAATCAATGGATTTTATGGCTATTTCCTCAGCAACATTTTTGAGTTGAGGAATTTGTTTACTTTTCAGTCTGCTTTGGCTGTAAGTCCGGAAGCAGGTCTTATATATTTATTATATACATTCTATAGTCACTGCCACCATTTACTGAAATTAATATGAGAATAGACTTAATAAAAACTAAATAAATGTAGAAACATTTTATAAAATTAAACTATATTTTATAAAATTAATGTTGATAGTTATTATTATGGTAGATTTAAATCTGAATAAAGTCTAATTAAGTACATTTTAAAATAAAATAAAAACTAAGTTTCATCAAGAACCGCTGTTTTTCAATAATTTTCGTAAATAATGTGTTCATAAATTATCAGAAGCATCAATTAATTCTGCTAAAATTTTCAAATAACCTTCATTCCAAAGTATTAATTGATATGAAATTTGATGATCATGATTTCTCGTCAAGAATCGATTTAAAAAAATCATTTCTTGATTTTTTTTATCTTCACACCAAATTCAGTTCATTCAATTATGAGGAAAACTAAATCCTCATTCATACTAAATAAATTACTAAATTAAAAAAAAAAATGTTTTCTCATTATATTAAAATATTTTAGATGGTTAATTACATTATTTATTGATAAATATTACAATCTGCCACAAACTTTGGCAATGAGTAATAGTGGTAATTGCACACATTCATACAAAAAATTAAAAAAGAGAATAATAATAAATAAAAGTAAATAAATAAAATTTATATTAAAAATTATTACCATAGATATGAGTGATAATATATTTGATAACGACCAAGTTTTTATTTTTTGGGTTTGACCGGAAGAACTGAATTTTAATGTGAGTGCAGAAGGTGTGATAGATACAAAAGACAAAAAAAATAATGATAAATAAAGGGAATGAAAAATAAAAGCGACCATTTTTTCTTCTTAAAACAAAAAATAACACCAGTACTACAGTAATTTAATACTTTAAAAATTGTGATCAGTGTATAGAATACGTTTCGATTCACTCGAGTAATTATTGATGCAAGTTTGGACTATCGTTCGTATAGGTTATTTTCTGGGGTTTTCGTCTTTCTAACTAAAAAAATCATGATATTTCATTAATTATGTGAAACAAAATTAGGATAAACAATAAAACACATTATGAGTTTTTAATCCTAAAAAATAATACTGGAATATTGTTAATTGACCGTAGGTGATACAAACAAATGGGGTCGATAAAAAGGGGAAATCCGTCAACGTCCATTGACATAGTTTGTACAATTATTTTTTTTTATTTTGTTGGAAGATGGTCCGGGTAAAGGTAAAAGGGTACAAATATTTGAGAAAAAAATTATTTATTAGCAACTGACGTTTTGCCCTACTTTGTATCACTCTATACTTTGTAACTTCATTTTACCTTCAGGATCCAGTCCTGATGAAGTACTTTTTTGACGGTACAGTTCATCTTCCTACAAATAAAATAATAATATAAAATATGATTAAACTGGATTTAGTGAATGACACAATTCCTCCTTATTAAAATACAATAGTTTATTTCATATTATCAGCAACGTTTCGGGAGATTTCCCCCATCTTCAGGCTGTTGATAACAAAAACCTATATATAATATAATTTTCTCCTTTATTGTCATTTTTGCTAATATATAATAATATTAACTTCATTTAATGAATAAAACTTGTTACTAGTCATACATTTTAGAAGAATCATTCTATATATATTATTCTATCTATATAATATTCAATCCTAATATTATATATAGCAAAAATGACAATAAAGGAGAAAATTATATTATATATAGGTTTTTGTTATCAACAGGCTGAAGATGGGGAAAATCTCCCGAAACGTTGCTGATGATATGAAATAAACTATTGTATTTTAATAAGGAAGAATTGTGTCATTCACTAAATCCAGTTTAATTCCATAAGATTCTTCCAGTAAAAAGATTGTTAAGTTTATTATAAAATATGATCTTCCTAAAGTTGCCAGATTTCCCCGTTTTACCGACTCCTTTTTTATCACCGACGATATTAAAAATTCATCGACCACATAAGAGAATAAAATGTATAGCCCCAGTATACCATCAATACAATCCAATATTTAAAATATGAATAATTCAATTAAAACAATCCATAAGATAAAATAACAGAAGATATTGATTGAGAAGGCTAGTATAATCATAAAAGACACAAAAATGAAGTCTAATAAATTGCTAATTTCATTTATTTAAAATTATGTATAACAGCACTAAATTAAATTTGAATAGCATTTAATTTGTATTCATATTCTTCACAGAGTTGAGCGGAGTGCCATTGGAAAGGTTAAGGGCTTGGTGAAGTATACCACGGCACTTCATAAATAAAATAGGGCTTTAAGGCGAAAAGGTCTCCGAAAAATTTAAAATTGATTCGATTTTATAATCTTTTTATTGTTTATATTTTTCTCGATTCCTTGACAGTTCTGATCTAGATTTATATTTTTTCCCTCTCAGCTTTAAATTTGTCAATTTCAATTCCGAACGCTCAGTCATTCACGGCTCAGGTCGAGACACAACACTGCGACAGTGAGGGCAGTTACTCGATATGTAAATGAGCTGGGTTGAGGACCCGGCTTAGAGTGACAGCTACTCCCACAGATTAATGATCGGTCCATTCAACCGCGGCGGGGGTCAAGAATCTCTGCGAACATTTGGGCTGCGACGAGTTGGCGGATGTAATAGGATTTGTTGTAGGGTTGTGGGAGCAATCTACGGGGTGCGGATTCGATTCCGCCCAATGTGGACCCAAATCGAATTTGTCTCAGTCTAATGACAGATAACAACAGAGGACAGACAATCAGGCCGGCCTATAGGCATTAATCTGTCCGAGGGGTTTCATCTGCGCCTCTCCTGCAGCCCAAAATTGAATCCACTCTAATAAAATCAGGGAACTATATTAGGCGGTCGTATCTATTGGTTAGTGGCAATATAGTTATTGTCGAAACAAGTAATAATCCGGTATATTGAAGACCATATTACTTTCAGTATTTAAAATTAAGCTATGTTAAATGGATATTTAATAAACAATTTAAGGTTAATTTAGTGGTGAAGAGTTTTAATATGTTAAGTGTAAGTCTACATGGTACGTTATGGATTGCACTGTATTAAAATTAAACTTAAGATGTTAAACTATAAGCGCGGTGCTATTAACTCTAGGGACCCAGGTTCGAATCCTATTGTGACAGTCAATCAGTTATTCTCTTACTGTAGTCGTGCAGCTCACCCAGCCTCTATGAAGCGGGGGAAAATCTTGCGTTTAAGGGTGACCTTAAACAAATCACCTTATATAACCGTTGTTCATGAAACTATACATCCTTAAAAAGTACTAATCCTCTGACCCTTCATTGGTACAGGTACAGAAACTTAAGTGCCTTAAAAATAACATTGTGTTAAAAATTATTATTTGGCTAAACGTATTAAAGGAATAAATTTCGAACTATCCTCTCTAACCCGAAAAGATTCTTAACTAGTACCATAGCATTGTTTGAGTACAGAAAAACGTCAACTGAAATATCAAATAAAAACAGGGTTTTCCACAATACAAGTTCGTGTTAAATGTGAAAAATGAACATTTTCATTGTAATAAAGAACCATGGAAAAAGAAACAAGGTAAAATTCACAGCTTTTTTGTAATTTTTTTTTTCTTATTTATTAATTAAAGTGATGCCAAATTTCAAGTAAAAAGACAACTTAATGAGGGGAAATGTTTCTATAAAATCTTTAAAAATGAACCTTTACCTCGTTTTCCAAATACGGCTTATTTCAACCAAAATAAAGAGTATAAGAAAGGGAAAAAACCTTTTGTTTTTTATTCACTAGATGCCAAGAAGGAGGTTAATATTGCATTAGTTTTTATGAAACTAGTATAATTAGTTAATTAAATTATTCTCAAATTAATTATCAAGCTCTTAATTCTCATGTATTTAAATTTTCTAATATTCAATTAAGTATTAACTCATCCGATGGAAAGTATTTATTGCGTTATGATATATATGGGTCCATTATCTTTTCAAAGTTGACTGGAAGTGCGTTTCGTCGTAGGACATTTGAGTCAAGAGACTTTTGACATGTCTTTAAAAAGGGCCAAAGTTGGCACCCGACAGTTAGGGGACAATAAAAATAGATCTCGGGCAGAGACACGATGTCTTCGCCAGCTCCTAGTGACAGCCAGCACTTCCTGGCTTGTGACAGTGAATGTCCTATCGGGTCGAGGGATTTTTTTTTTTTCTAACCTCTTTATTGTTTCATTATTTACACTTTACAAATATATACAATACAAAAGGAATAAATTTATACATATATACATTGCATCTTGAAGGTCGAGGGATCCTCCAACCTACGTATATCAAGAGGGCGACTCAAACCAGTGGAGGGTCGAGTCGAAGCAATTTCATAACTTCTTTTTTGCTTTTTAACCTCTCTGTCTCTTCTTATTTCTTGATTCATAATTTATTTACACGACTATAGTCTGTTCCACGATACGAGAGAATTCAAGTAAACAAAATCACGTCAATAGCAGATTGGGTAGCAATCTCTCCTTGAAGGTGGCACTAATAATTTTCACTTAGTTGCGGTATGTTTAGGAGAATACCAAACAAACGTGCTTTTATTAACCAAATTTCTCTCGTTGTTGTTTCTCTGTTTTTTGAAAACATAAATAAATTTGGTAAAACTATACAACAAAATAAAGTAGTTGAAGTAAATTACAGCTAACTTTATATCCACCATTTTTGTCTCATTATTAGAGAAAAGTTGATGTATTTTTTTTAACTAGATATAGTTCGAATACTCATGTCGAAAAATATAATAAAGTTTGACAAAAATAGAAATATGAATAAAACAGTTATTATTTAGTTATAATTGAGTTAAAAGACGAAAAATTTAAAGGTTAGGAAATCTGGTTAAATTTTTAATTGAATAAAAAAAAAGTTTGGGTCTTCCATACTCCACCTCCGATACAAAATTCCACCTTCCTATAATTAATCAAATTTACTCCAAAAAATAGAACTGGTCTTTGCACTAATGCCCTGAAGATGGCTTTGGAAGTGGAAATATTGTCAATAAACAACTTTTTATTTATTTATTTAATGTAATTTACAACTGTATAAATAACTAACAACTAAATGTGATGAAGTAAAATCCTCTTGTTGAAGATATAAAGATTTGTCTCGTGACGACATATTTGTACTGTGCCAATGTGGATTTTTTACAAACCAATAAAAATTGTTTATAGTCCATATAAATTGTGTTAGTCTTCAAAAAATCTAAAAACATGCAAAATATACCCAGATTCTCTGTATTTTTTTGGGTTATTAACCACTAAAAATGGAAAACAAGGAGTTCAATTAAAGTAAGGCTAATTAAATTTAAAAATCAATAAATACATTTGTCTAAATGATTTAAGGGAGGGTTCATTAAATTTTATTTAGGAGGTAAAAAATTAACAAATTCAATAAAATAGATCAAAATATAATTTTTAAAATGTTGTAATTATAAATAAATAATAATAATATCTTAAAAACATAAGTTATAGTTCTACTATATTATAATACCGTTTTCAAAATTCTAACATTCTTCCAAAAATTTTAACATTGCTACTAAATTCCTTAAAACAAATTTTTTAAGACAACCAACATTAGAATTTATATTATCGTTGATCAATTAATGATGATGAATGATAAGCAATAATGAGAGTAATCTTTCTCGTCTTGGAATGTCAAGTAGGAAATGTTTCCCCTTTTCAAATGGGCGCGATCTGTAGGAATACAGAGTGAATCATTCTACTGATAAGCGAGGTAAGACTGCTCAACTTTTAATGTTTTCATTGTACCGATCATCTGTATATTTCTTGTTAATTGTATTTAAAAAAGTTTTAATGAATTCCAGATATTATCATTTATGTACAAGGCCCGAATCATAATCTAAATAAATATCTTCGTATTTGAAAAAGATATTTTGCGATTTTTCAAGATAAATAAATATTTTAATTGTTTGAGAAAATAGAATAAAATGAATGTAAATCAGTATCTTCTGATCCTTTTCCTAAAAAATGATAAAAAAAAAAATTAAAAAATTCAACCTCAACAGAAAAACTTTTTAGAAGCACAAGTAATTTGAATGTAATACTATCATTCCGGTTAGAGCTTAATCATGCCCAGGCAGAATCGAAGAAGAAATAAACAGAAAATTTAAAGCAGTTTAAAAGGGTATTTAAAAATAAATAACAAAGAAAGAGGAAGAAAATAAAGATTTTGATGTACTAAAAGGTTTAACCCCTTCATAACTTACAGAATTTAAATATTCTCCTATTAGAAAGCTACCAATAGGTAGTTTCTCTGCATGACTTTAACACTCCATTATGATTTTAGATCAAATTTACTAGATGGATTTTTATGTAAATACAGTCGTAAATATCATTAAATAAATATTTAAAAAATATTCTGCGTTTACTTCATATGATGTAAGAAAAAAATAATAATTTTAAATAAAATCTTTCCAAAAGTGAATATCAGGACTTTTGAAAGAAAACTTCTCAATTTACTTTTAATTAAATTTAAAAATTAAAAAGGATTTTTCACATTCCAAACAAAAATATTTCTATGAAAAACTATAAAACTAAAAATTCCTCTCGCATCCAATCCTAACAATCCAAAATCCAACATAAAATTCTTTATGCTCCTTATTACGTTATAAGTAAACTCATCCACAAAGACCTTAACATCCCATTCGTTGCAGATTTGGCCCAAAACAGATATGTGTGTTTTCATTTCCCTCATCCTAAACCATTAGTTATTAATCTCTCATCCTTAACAATTCCTGGTAATCCTCCGAGGCGTCTGAAAAAAAAAATGGCCACGGGACCTTCTAATTTAAATTAATGCTTGAAGTACCACCAATGGGTGGTTCCTTCCCAAGATTTTCAAGTGTAAATGAAACATTCCACATATTTACCTATTGTATTTATTATTTTGTACAGTTTTGAATTACATAAAATAAATAAAATTTTATAATTTTTCTGAATCAAAATACATTAGTAAATAAATTGAATTTTTATTCAGTATTTCATTTTTTTATAAAATATTTATCATTTTTAAATAAATAAAGATACGAGACATAGCTACTTATTCTCCATCCATCGAAAATAAAGACTGACATTTCACTGAGTACTCTCGTAACAAGGGGAATAACTGGGCCAAAAGTTCAGACCTGTTGAGGCGTGGTGGAGTCGATACATAGCGACCTCTCTACTGTACCAATAGGTGAGGGTCTCTGATCTCTTTCTGCAACAGACCTGAATCCAGCATACCGAGAGTGGTCCACTGTATCCTAAGCTAGGGTTAAACTGGGGCATGTCCAGTAGGGTAAGCATGCAGAACCTACCTTAATCCGGATCCTGACGAACCCTTCTTAGACTGAACCAAGTTCAGGTACCTAAGTAGAACAACTAGGTAGTGGTTTCCTACAATATAATCTCATCTATTTGGTGCCAATGATATGAATATATCTATATACAAATAAAAATTACAAGAGCCCAAGAGGAGGAAAATTTCATTTTTCACCCCACTTTTTGATGAAAACTATTTATAATTACTAGTCAAAATTTGTGAGTCTGCCAAGTATAGCTAGGGGGAATACAAAATGGTGGCTGTTTCAAAACCTTACAAAAACATTGATTTTTCATTCAGATTGTATATCTTTAATCAGATTGTATATCTCTTCTTTGTATATCTTTGTATCATTCATTGTATATCTTTAAAACTACCAACAACTCCATAAAATCTAAGAGAACATTATTTAAAGAAGAGTAAATTTGCTGAAATATTAGTCCTAAAAGATCTATTTACGTCCAACAGTTCTCGAGATATAGCTTTTTAAAAAGCAAAATTTCTTAAAAATCTACTTAAAGATTAGTAGTTAGTTAATTTATTTTGAGAAATCTATATCTCAGGAACTATGTGATGTACAGATGTCTTTTAGCGCTCAAATTAAAGCTAGTTTAATGGACTATAAAGAAGTTTATGATCTTTACCTTCCGAGGAATAGTAGTTTTCATGATATTTCCTAAAATAAATTGATTTATAGTTGTTCGGACAATAAATTTGATTTAAGAAAAACTTTATTTCGGGAACCATTGGACGTACTGATGTCTGTCAGCGCTCAAATTAAAGCTAGTTAAATTTAATACAAAATAGTTAATTATGTTTATCTTTGTAGGAGTAGTGATATTTGACAAAATAAACTCACAAAATGTTAATTGGTAGTTGTTCATAGAAAATGTTGGATTTCTCAAAAAGTTAAAAAAAAAAATACTTTTTTCGTTCCGAGCTCTAAATCTTTAAAACTAACAACACTAGAAAGTCTAATAGTCATTTAAAGTAGAATAAATTTGCTAAAGTATAAGCCCTAATAGAGCTATTACGTTCAATAGTTCTCGAGATATAGCTTTTTACAGAGCAACATTTCATAAAAATGTTATATCGAATGTGCTGAAAGATCAGTAGTTAGTGAATTTATATCGAGAAATCTATATCTCAGGAAATATGAAACGTATAGATGTTTATTAGCACTCAAATTAAAGCTAATTTAATGTACTATAAAGTAGTTTATAATCTTTATCTTCGTAGGAATAGTAGTCTTCATGATATGTGCAAAAACAAAGTGATTTATAGTTGTTTGGACAAATTTTGATGTGCTAAATTTATATTCATATACGGATATCATGTTTTATATGTCACGGATATATAAAAACCTTTATTTTGAGTGCTGTCAAACATATTTACGTCTTATTGTTCTAGAAATATATTTTTTCCTAAATCAAACATTTTATCCGAACATCTAGAAATTAACATATTGTGAATTTATTTTTTCAAATGTCTAAACTACTACTCCTAAAAAGATGAAAGTTATAAAATATTTTATAGTAAATGTTACTAGCTTTAATTTGAGTGCTCGAAGACATCCGTATGTCTTAAGGTTCCTGAAATAAAGTTTTTCATAAATCAAACTTACTGTCCAAACAACTATAAATCAATTTATTTTAACAAATATCATGAAAACTACTATTCCTTGGAAGATAAAGGTGATAAACTACTTCATAGTGAACTAAACTAGCTTGAATTTGAGTGATAATAGACATCTGTACGTCACATAGTTCCTGTAATATAGATTTCTCAAAATAAATTCAACAACTAATCTTTCGGTACAGTTTTATGAAATATTGCTTTTTAAAAAGCTATATCTCGAGAGCTATTGAACATAAATAGTTCTATTAGGGCTAATATTTAAGAAAATTTACCAGTACGGCTCAATTTTTTGTTTGCGACGTATTTATCGACTGATTTAAAAAGTTATGAAACCTTGAACTTTTTTTTAATTAACATATTTATTCCTTAGAATTTAATTTTCTTTAATGTGTTATACCATAACTTTTTTTGTAGGAAGATAGTCCGGGTAGTGGTCAATAAATGTATCAAAATAGTAAAATGAAACTATTTATTGTTAACCAAGGTTTCGTCCCAGTTCGCTGGGCTTCGTCAAGGCTGTCAGATATAAACGGAGATACCAACTGACATCTCCAGTCCAGATGTCCAGTTTACATCTCTGTTTCAATCTGAAACCTCCTGATGAAGATCTGAAATTCATGACGAAACGTCGGCACGAATAAATATTTTTCGTTTATTTGCTGTCCTCACCCACAACCATCTTCTCCACATAGTAATGTACGGTAAACTATAAACACCTCATTATAAAAACTGCTATTCAAATTTATTGATAATAATTTATATAATACGTTAAAAAAAAATTTCTTGAAATTTATGAAGAATTTAGTTTATTTTATGGAAAGAAATTCTTTCTAGGATGGGCAATCAAGACCGATCAAATTTCTGGGATAACAGCCACTAGGGCAGGCTCTGGAATTTGATGTCCATCTCATATGCTAACGGCACCAAAATATTTAGGGCCAAAGATGACCGCACCTTATGACTGTTATTTAAATATTTAATATTTATTTTAATTGCTGTAACGAAGTATAATATCTATTTTATTATTATGACAATTTATTAATATAATGTAGAAATTTTCTACCAAGAGTTAACAATACTCGATACAAAATTTCTCGACCTAAAATTATTCGGTATATTTCAAATAGATGGTACAGATCAACATTTCTTAATAAATAATTAATTTATCTTCATGAAATGCTTCCTATACTGTTTAAATAAAATCTTTCCAAAAGTGGATATCACGACTTTTGAAAGAAAACATCTCAATTTACTTTTAATTAAATTTAAAAATAAAAAAGGATTTATCTCTTTTTTAAATAAAAATATTTCTATGAAAAACTTTTCGAAGCAGGGATTTAAACAGTCTATGTTCTATGGTCTGTTCTTATGATTATTGGGCTAAATCAAAACCATTTATTGCAAGGGAAAAAAGAATCCATTTTTTTTTCTAATTTGAGTTATCAGTGTTGCATGAAAACATACTATAAAATTATTCGGTAAAATTAACCTTGGTATTACAAAATATATATATATATATTTAAAAAAATATGGAATAAATTTATTTTAACCAGTAGAAGGTTTTATTTTGGCGTATAAAACTACTAGAATAAAAGTTGTTAAAGAATAAATGACTGGGTCTTTTTTCCCTTGTGCCCTCCATTAGCATTTACGGCTTTTGTTTACATCGATATTATTGACAATTTTTATTCAACACCTATAAAAATATTGTCAAGCATGTCAATATTTTATTTTTAGGAGTATCGTTTCTTTACCAGAACTCTTCAGGTTTTTTCCTAATAATCATTAAATCCTTTTTTTTTAAAAAAAAATAGTCAGCTTTCAAAAAATCTTTAAAAGTTATAATAAATCGACACGCGATAACATTTTCATTTCAAGCATCTCTGGAAAAATATTAAGGGGCACAGATATATAATATTATAAATCCTGGGAGTTGGAATATGATGTTTTATTACATATCTAGAATAGATCTTTCCTTATCCGTTCCTTTTCCCTATGGAATTCTATTCCCTCCTTCATTCCTTCGTTCTAAGAACTCATATTTATTCATTCATGTTCTATTACCCTTCCAACCTTCAAATTCCGTATCTTTTTTAATCACCTATTGTTCTTTCAATTTCCGCAGAATAATAATTAAAAGCATTAAAACAATTGTAAATTGATAGAAGTAATGTAAAATAAATATTATTGTTTGCAATATCTATAAATAATCAGTAGATATATAAGTATGCATACAATCATTTTTCTCTTTTCTTTTACCCTTATTAAAATATACCTTAAGATTTATGATTTGTGAGAGGATTTATTTATTTATTTTTTAAAATTATTTTTCTACCTTTGATGTTTTTTGATTTTCTTTTATACTGTAAATAAGTATATAAACAATAATTGTTCCTTTTGTTAATTATATTCAGTTCATCTGTGTTTGAATCCTATTAATTAGAGGTTAGTTATGATTTATAGTTTTGTTTTATCTGTTTTTTTATCTTTTATATTTTACATATTCTGTTAACTACTGTTGTTTATTTTTTTTTATTTTCTAATTTATTATTTTAGTTATATTTTATGTTCAATAAGTTCATTCTTATTTTTTTGTATCATATTCTAAGGAATTAATGCCTCTTATCGATGCATGTAATATTATTCTAAAGAGACTAGCCCCAGAATTAATACAAATTATTATTATTATTATTACTAGTATTATAAATATTTAGAATAACGATGCGTATATTTAATGCAGTATAATATTCGTTATGTGTTTCTCTGATGAAAATTTTGTTTTTTATAGTCTTTTTATTTAAATCAAGGATGTGATTGGTTTATGTTTTAAATTATATAATTATTCTTTTAATATTTAAATTGTTGAGGTGAAGAAACTTCCAACTAGAATGTAAACTATTCTATATTTTGTTCCTGTACGTTTCGGATTTTTATCCTATATTCATGTACTATTGTATCCTCATACTTGTTATATTTTATCAATCTCCATTTTGAAATATTGTGATCTACATTCATATAGTATAAAATTTGTTTATATATAACCATATTATTTAATTATTAGAAATATCCCGTGATAATATCCCGAAACGTTGTACAGGAACAAAATATAGAATAGTTTATAGTCTAATTGGAAGTATCTTCACCTCAGTAATTTAAATACTAATATAATCAACTTCCTAAAAAAGCAAATTCAGTAAATAACTATTCACTTTTCAGTATATTATTACATTATTTTTGGAAATTATAATAAATCATTAAAAAAATTAAACAGATCTGAAAAACTAATGATCGAAAATTATATTCTGTCAATTATATCTGAAGTGCCAAAACCACAGGATTATTATAGCTAATTACTACAGTTTCCAGGGGCAGGTGGAAGCCGCTACTTAGGACAGTTAGCTACGGGGTTACGTTATAATTAGTGGGGCAGTGGAGAGACAAAAAGAAGTAGATGGACGAGATGTCGAGTAGCCGATAGACGGTGAGCGCTTTACGACTTCCTCCACTTCGCTCCCGACCTGTCCCACGACCTCTCGCCGATGGAGAGGTGGTGCCGTCAGTCTCAAGGTCTAGGTCGACCCTCATTAAATTATAAGCACAGTGTTAGCTTGTCAGTCGATATTTAAGATCCCATGTTTTCATATTCATAACCATGCCACAAGACAATTATTCTGATATATACAGACAGCATATATCCACTAAGAAATGAGCTTTTTTTTGGTACATCATTTAAAAAAATCAATATTCGATTATCCTAAAAACTATGATTATGATACTAAAAACTATGACTCATTACCGACTCGCTATGAGAATATGAAAAACTTACTGATTTAAAAAATAACTTTTTAACAATAATATTTCTCATAAATATTTTTAAAAAATGTATTCAAAATTTATCATAAATATAAATAATTTTAATTATACTAGAACGAAAAAATATATAAATCAATTCATCTAAATCAAAGGAAAATTTCTTAATCAACTAGGAACATCCTAAGTCCCACTTTAGAAAATTAATGTTACACATTTTAAGGATTTTCTCAAAATAGGTTCAAAGGATTCTGATTAAACTTGGCAAATTAATACACAATTTATTGGCCTATGATTTTAGGTAAGTTTTATCTTTTTTGGAATATCGTAACATGGCTTAATGACGAATTTTAAAAAAGAAAAAATAAAAAAAAAAAAAACTGTAAATTTGCTTACATGAATTAAAGAACCTATTGTTAGCAATAATAAATGAATAAATAAAATATATTAATGCATTTTATATATAATTAAATAAGAAAGACAAAAGGAAAACAGTGACGTTCGCATTCATCATGTACATATGTTACTTTGTTATCATTTATAAAAATTGTTCTATTGAAGCCAGGAGCAAAGTTGGTATTCGTTATTTTCATACGAATTTTTATATTATGAAAAAGTTGTATATTGTACGCATCCAAAATATTTTATTTCCCCTCATTTACAAACGCAAACACTGAAAATACAACAGTTGCAGTTCCAAACAACAGCATTGCATAATATAAATCACCAGGCATTAGAATTAAACCACCACCCTTCTCTTTCTGGACTCATTCGTGGTTTTAAATATTGAAATACTGTAATTTGACGTGCTCCGTATAGGAACAGATCTGTGACAATATTATCGACAAGTAGGCACAAATAAATAATATATCCAGAAGGCAGGATCATTTATCGGACCTTCAACTTTACACAAGAGCCGAAAAGAGGAGGTGCACTGCGATGCAGTTTTGACATGACTGTGCATTATCTCCGCTATCAAGACAATACCCGACTCTCCGAACTGTTGTAATGCTGCCTTGCGAAAATATTTACTGACTGGCTTTCTCTTCTCTGTCAGATCGATTAATGGTTCTTAGCTAAAAATCATATTTATCAAATTAAAATCTGTGGCTTAATGAAACAACAACTAATTTCCATTTTTATTGGTTTTTTATTGTTTATTTAACATTATCTGTTAAAGATTAAACCTTGACATCCAAAAGTAAATAATGGTTCTAAAATAGCCTTTTTTTGCATCAAAACAGTGTATGCACATCCTGATTTCTGGTTCTGATTCAGTTAATCAGATTCGAAGCCAAAGCCTTAATACAAAAGTAAGGCCTCTATAGTATATTTTTTTTATTTATTTATTGTAATTTACAACTGTACAAAATAATAAATACAATAAGCAAATATGTGGAATGTTTCATTTACACTTGAAAATCTTGGGAAGAAACCACCGATTGGTGTTACTTCTACAAGAGTAAATTTAAATATTAAAAAAAATTCTTTTTGGAACCCAAGATTTCTATTTATCTGAAATTTAGCGATATTCCTCGCCTACGTACTGTAGTCCACAGCGTTCTAATCTGTGCGCTATCATTGTCAGCTGCGGACTGGGGCTGCCCGAACTATCAGCACTGATAATTTTTTTTTGTCTTCAAATCTGTCCAACAAAGGATATGCTATTTTAGTTCTGCAGTTATTTGAAAATTTTCCATGATAACTTATATTCTAACTAGCTGGAGTCTATAAATAGAGGCTTTGTAGACTATGATGTTTCGTAATTTTAACCATTCGTTTCAAAGCAATAAAAAAAATTAATTTTTCATACGGAGCTCTAAATCATAAAAAGTAGGAACAACACAAAAAAAAAACTAAGTTAACGTAATTTAAAAAATAACAAATTTGCTAAAATATGAGCCCTGATAGAGTTATTTACATTAAATAGTTCTCAAGATATAGCATTTTAAAAAGCAACATTTCATAAAAATGTTATACCGAATGTTCTGAAAGATCAGTAGTTAGTGAATTTATTTTGAAAAATCTACATCTCAAAAATCATTTGACGAACAGATGTCTATTAGCACTCAAATTAAAGCTAGTACAATGAGCTATAAAGTAGTTCATGACGTTTATTTTCGTAAGAGTAGTAGTTTTAATGAAATTTGCTAAAATAAATTGGTTTATAGTTGTTCGGAAAAAATTTTCATTTGCCAAATTTATATTCATATGTGAATATCATAAAAACTACTACCCCTACGAAGATAAGTGTAATAAACTACTTTACATGTGTGTCTTATGGGTCTAGAGATATATTTTTTCAAAACCAACATTTTATAGGAACAACTAGAAATTAACATTTTGAGAGTTTATTTTGTCAAATATCATAAAAACTACTACCCCTACGAAGATAAGTGTAATAAACTACTTTAAATGTGTGTCTTATGGGTCTAGAGATATATTTTTTCAAAAACCAACATTTTATAGGAACAACTAGAAATTAACATTTTGAGAGTTTATTTTGTCAAATATCATAAAAACTACCACTCCTACAAAGATAAACATTATTAACTATTTTATAGTAAATTTAACCGGCTTTAATTTGAGCGCTGGCAGACATCTGTACGTCTAATGGTTTCTGGAATAAAGTTTTTTATAAATCAAACAACTATAAATCAATTTATTTTAGCAAATATCATGAAAACTACTATTCCTACGAAGGTAAAGGTCATAAACTTCTTTATTGTCCATAGAACTAGCTTTAATTTGAGTGCTAATAGACAGCTGTACGTCACATAATTCTTGAGATATAGATTTCTCAAAATAAATTAACTAACTAATAATCTTTAAGTAGATTTTTAAGAAATTTTGCTGTTTAAAAAGCTAGCTATATCTCGAGAACTTTTGGACGTAAACAGATCTTTTAGGACTAATATTTCAGCAAATTTACTCTTCTTTAAATAATGTTCTCTTAGATTTTATAGTGTTGTTGGTAGTTTTTAAGATATACAGCTCTGAATGAAAAATCAATGTTTTTTTAAGGTTTTGAAACAGCCGCCTTTTTTATTCCCCCTACCTATACTTGGCAGACTCATCAATTTTGACTAGTAATTATACATAGTTTTCATTAAAGTAACTAAAAATGGGGAGATAACTGCCTTTTTTTCTTCCCGACTCTTGTACTACCATTATTACTAATACATATCGTAAATCTGCGTGACATTTTCATAAATTTCAAATGATGTTTCAGCTTACTTTATTTCATGGAATTTTTCAGTTTGGTATATAAGTGATTATAAAAATAAATCTTTACCTCTACATGAGGGGTTAGGGGTACAGTACTTTGTATGGAGGTACTGTTACTAGACCAATGGTTGTGCAAGGAGTTGATTTGATCAGAACATAGTTGGCCGCCAGATTTTAATCAAATTAAGTGAATCCACTTTATAAGGCTGGGAGAACCACAGACGGTTTCGAATCCACAGGGCTGACTCATGGTCATATTAAAACAGAAAATAATCATCTGCCACAGCCCGATTCGAAACCAGGTCCTTGGAGTAAGTACTACCCACTCTCACATAAGTGATTATATACAAGTAATATACGTTAGAGTTATACTATAAAAATAATCAGTATAAACCCATTTTTGGAAATTGTTGGAATTTAACTTGGTTAAAGTTTTATTGCTTTTATGTATTCAAATTTTAAATTAGCCTGAATCAAATTTTCGTTAAATTCAGTTTTGTAGACATGAAAAAACCAATTGTTTTGAGGTAATTGTTTTTATTTATTTATTGATATTTACAACTGTATAAAAAAATACAACCAGTAAATTTGATCATAATGACATAATGATATGATACAGGATGTAGAGAAACTACCCAGTAGTAGAACTCTAAAAACAGTTTACAATATAAGGTCACGAGGCCATCTTCTTTTCAGGCTCCTCGGAGGATTGCCAGGAATGGTAGAGGAAGCAAGGTTAGAAACGAGGGGGTTTGGGTGGTTAGGGAGTTTATTATGGAAGGAATAATATCGGGTTCGGGCTAGATCGGTTACATAAGGAACATTTAGGTCTTTATGGATGGTTTTATTAGTAACAAAATAAGGAGCATTGAGGATTTTACGAAGGATTTTGGATTTTAAAGATTAGATACGAGAGGAATTCGAAGGTTTAGTGGAGCCCCAAAGCTCAACTCCGTATGTCCAGATGGGTCTTATTATTGTCATGTAGATCAGTCTTTTGTAATGAGTTGGAAGTTTAGACCGTTTGTCTAGTAAGTGCTGTACTAGTCGGAATCTGCGTGCAGTTTCCTGTCTTTTCAGTCTTGTGTGAGGATTAGTCGTTTGTCAAGATGTAGTCCAAGATAACGAATCTGTTCTACAGGGGTAAGAGCCACATTATTAAAGTATACTGTAGGGCAGTTGGCAGGTTTACGACGAAGAGTAAATGTGATTTGTTGGGATTTATTTTTATCCTCCAATTTCGACACCATTCTTCGAGGATTGTGATATGGGACTGGAGAGTTTGGGATGCAATCAAAGGGTTATTACTAACTGTGAGCACACATGTGTCATCAGCATACGTGGTAAGGATAGTGTTAGGAGTTGTTGGTATGTAATAAAACATTTAAAAGAGAAAAAAAAAAAGTATATACACTTCTTAATTTATCACGCCCGCTATGTCAATTTATCCACTCTATACTTATTTAATATTTTTTCTAAATTTAATCTTAAACCACAGGAATAATTTGACTGTTTTATACATTGTGCTCGAACTGCGTGTCCATAACAAACTAAGAACCTAATTAAAATTATTCCTGAGTTTCAGATGCAATTTGGAAAGATATTGAATAACTATAGAATATAGTTAAATTTACATACGAGGTAGTTTTTTTTTTTTAAAGAAGCATATTATTTTTTTTATTGGAAGAAATAATTTGATCCTATGAAGTATGATGGATATGACGAAGCCCTGCAGAGTGGGGCGAAACGTTGGTTAACAATAAATAGTTTTCTACTATTTTGATACCTTTATTAACCGCCACCCGGACTATCCCCCTCTAATTATTTTTATACTTCTAAAGGCTTTATTGTAACTTTTCAAATCATCTTGTTTTTTCATATCTAAATAACTGAATTTAACCAAAATTTGATACAGGATAATTTCCAATTTAAAAGCTACATATAAGTAATAAAAAGTTTTCAGTAAAAATTTATATGAGAAAGAATATAAAATTGAGAAATGTTAAAAAAAAAATGAAAAAATAATTTTGAAGAAAATATATAGTTTTGAAGAACTTATTGATTAATATATCAGAATTCACTTGTAAAAAGGTGCATCATAACACATATATAGACAATATATAATTATGAGGTGTAGATAGTTGACCGTAGATTAATGCTTCGAGAAGTTTGTCGGGGGGTGCGGTCAGCAAAGAACAACATAAATAAACAAAACCATATTTATTTATTTTATGCCGACGTTTCGACCTGAGTTTCAG
>NW_027105487.1:1090023-1092052 GCF_000696795.3 Halyomorpha halys
CGAAAGGTCGGCATAAAATAAATAAATATGGTTTTGTTTATTTATGTTGTTCTTTGCTGACCGCACCCCCCGACAAACTTCTCGAATATATACTTATATTACACAATCATACATTTTTTTTTTCAATAAAAGGGGTATTCATGATGTGTTAAATCTAAAACGTTTGAATAAGTTAAATGTTATACGTAATTATAGGATTGTGGGCAACCCAATATTAAGTTCAGTTTAAATGCATAGGAGCTTCAAGCGAATTTTCTGGGCAACTTGTTTTGTAAACTTTCCTCCCAGAATATCATGTTTTTTTTTTACTAAATTAATTTATTACAACATGCCTAAATCCAGTGAAAAGTGAATGTTTAGCCACTAAGTGCCTTGTTGATCTAACTTGTGAGAAAAACAGATCTTCAGTATTAACAAACCTAGATGAAGAGAGGTTTAAATCTCTTTTGATAGTAATCTCCTTTCAATTCGAAACTATTCTACAAGAAATCAATGATAATCCTATTTTGTCTCCTCCTAGTTTTTTTATCCATTACTTCATTACAATTTTTAAAACGTCCAAAACAAAAATAACAGAGACACTGTTTTCAATCTGCTAATGTCTAATACCATGATATCAATCAATTATTTTGTATTATTCAATTATCAATTATCAATTTTTTTATTATTTATGATTCAATTCAATATTTTGTATAATTCCAAATTTGTTTGTATACTATTTACTATTTCTTTTCAATTTTATGTTTCTCTAAATGTTGGTGTTATATCTTTTGTTCTATAGCCCTTATAATTCGCTAACTACTGATCTTTAAGTACGTCCCATACAACATTTTTATGAAATGTTGCTTTCTAAAAAGCTATATCTCGAAAACTATTTAACGTAAATAACTCTATTAGAGGTCATATTTAAGCAAATTTATTCTTCTTTAAATGGCGTTCTCTTAGGTTTTCTTGTGTTGTTCCTACTTTTTAAGATATAGGGCTCTGAATGAAAATTTAGTATATTTTATCGCTTAGAAACAGATGCCATTTTTTATTCCCCCCACCTATACTTGGCAGACTCATCAATTTTGACTATTGATTATACATAGTTTTCATTAAAGTAATCATAAATTGGGGAGAGATAACTGCCTTTTTTCTCCTCTTGGGCCCTTGTACTAGGAGGAGTGAAACTCAAATACTCAGACCCGTGTGCTTTGTTCACCTTTAAGTTAACAAAGACAGATGAGTTGGTACCTGTAGTATAACCTTTAGCTATTCATAGTAATGGTGGTGCAGGTAATGGCATTTAATGTCACTCCTTCGGCTACCTGATCTAAAGAAAGCTAATCCAAAAATAGGTTGCCTACCTGCTTTTACCGCTATCTTCATTTATCTTCGCTCAGGTATATAAAATTATTACTTTTTGAAAGAGTCAATATAAAAGTTCAAAGTGTACCTATCGAATTTCTGTGGATCTATCTTTACCTGCTTTAAACTCTTAAAATCGTTCTGAAAGTAATAACCATAAAGATGATTTGTGTATTGGACAAATTAATGCTGATTTCCATATTTATTCACAGTGAAAATTAAACAAATAATAAAATTGCACCAATCAACAGAAAATACTATTAATATTTATATATATAGCCTTCAGGATAGTGATTACAAAATATTTCATAGTTTTCGTATACCTAAATACTTAATCGACCATTTTGAGATAATATGGCGAATGGTATTATCGGGTTCTGAAAATTTTTTTGGGTTGACTTATGGTTTCGAACATTTTTTGATGAAGAAAAAACTCTGGAAGAGAGTTTTTTGTATTAGTAGGTATCTTCGTCTAGGTAAACCGTTTAGAAAACTAGGCATGTTCGTTTAGAAAACTAATTGTGTAATCGTATGATATCTTCTAACTAACCCCAAAAGCTAATTGTAAATAGTAATTATGCACTCACATTTATTAGAATTTAAAAGAATTGAGGAAAAAGTATAAAAAAAAAAAAAAAAAAATTAAACATTTTGAGAGTTTATTTTGTCAAATATCATA
>NW_027105487.1:1092128-1098113 GCF_000696795.3 Halyomorpha halys
ATTATAATATGGTTTTGTTTATTTATGTTGTTCTTTGCTGACCGCACCCCCCGACAAACTTCTTCAAGCATTAATCTACGGTCAACTATCTACACCTCCATATTCTTTTTTGTGTTGCCAAGTAATTCGACAGCTAATTTTTTGTTTTCATTCTGCTGCTAGAGGATGATTCTAAAGCAATCTAGGGAGTGAGAAAATAAAAGTGACGGGCAAAAGGACTTTGAAAAAGTGAAATGGATAAACGACAATTCATAACATGCACCTGAAAGGAGAAATAATGTAGTTTTCGTAATTAAAATTATTACGCCAACATTATAAGGTTGAACCTCAAATCAAAAGGTTATTTAGAGGACCCATAGATGCATCAGATTTCAGAAAACACAATTTCTGCAACTAGTGATTCCCCCTCAATAGCTCTCTGACACAAAATAACCCATATTGAAAGAAGATTGCAGAAGATTGTAGGAAGATAATCCGGGTCGGTCAATAAAAGTATCAAAATAGTAAAAGAAAACTATTTATTGTTAAGCAACGTTTCGCTCCATTTTGCAGGGCTTAGTTAGGACTGTCTGATTGTTGTAACTACAAAGGACTGCTGTCCTTACTACAATTGACCGCCGGGACTATCTTCCTACAAAATAACCCATAACACAATACCAACTAGATATGGGTTCCAACAATAGCCTGAACATATTGTATTTTGATATTTTAATCTAAAAATTAGCTAAATTCTTGAAATTGTTGTTTAATTTTAGTTGTTCAAAGGTACGTACTAAATTGAACACAAATTTAAATTAAAAAAAAAATACATAACGAGGCGTCAGAATGGTGGAGGTAACATTACAGGTTAATGATGAATGATTTTAATACAATTTTAAAACAGAGGTAAAAAGTAAATACAAATAATGAAATTTATAAAAAAAAAAATTAACCTAATTACTTATAAGGGAGAGAAAACGAGCATTACTAATAAAAATGAATATGCGTAAATATGAGACAAATCTACAAAATTAATAAGAAAATATAATAATGTAAGTATAAGAAATAGAAATAATGAATATAAAAAAAACATAATTACTTGTCCGAGGAAGAAAATATAAATAACAAAAGAATTAAATATATCTAATCATAGCAGATATTTTCAAAATAATAAGAAAAAATCTTGTGATGTAGGCGCATCACAACTTTCACTTTTACAACTTACCTTCAAGCGTCCTCTTGTTTTGTGTAGATTTGGACTTGTGTTAAGTTAACGCTGTTTTTGTTGTTTTAGAAGGTAGGGAAGGTGGAAATTATAAAGAAAAAAAATTTCTATGTGTATGTCTCAATAAAAATTCACATTTTAGGGTTTTTGGAGGTGTAATAACACAATAAATTTTACATTTTAAAGAATGCATCAGTACAAAAAAAGATGATGAAGCCGGCATGAACAAAGTCAAAGAAGAATCGGGAGAGGTTTTTTTAGTGAGTGCAACTTTCTGTTAATGGCACTTCATATGGACGATTTTCTTCTACCTGCAACAAAAAAAAAAAATACAAAGACCATTTTGTGAAACTTGACTATTTCAACTCAGGGGACCTTAAATGTATATTTAATGTATATTTACGTCAAAAACTCGAATTGAATTTTTCATAATCGTAATATTTTAATATTTAATATAATATAAGGGAAAAATAAAATTAAAATTTTGTAATATTTCCCTATATATTCCATACATACAAATTAGTGAAAGTACAAATTTAAAATTAAAAAATATAACAAAACTTGGATTAGAATTTTTACGTTTGTAAAACTCAATACACATATATATAAACGGTCTATTCTGCTATCATGGGGAATTTTTTTGTAACTTCAAAATATTGTCTCTTGGTTCGCCATTTATGGCTGTATATTAATGTGTATCAACATTAAACTGGACAAACGAATAACTTGGCATCCTTACACAAGACTGAGTAGACAGGAAAATGCACGTCGATTTCGACTATAACTTGCTAGTCAAACGGTCTAAAGTTCCAACTCATTACAAAAGACTTATCTACATGACTGTAATAAGCCCAATCTAGACATACTGAGTTGATCTTTGTGCCTCCACTAAACCTTCGAATTCCTCTCGTATCCAATCCTTACAATCCAAAATCCTTCGTAAAATTATCAATACTTCTTAATTTGTCACAAATAAAATCATACATAAAGACCTTAATGTTCCATATGCCTAGGCCGAACCAGAAACCATTCCTTCTATTATAAGCTCCCTAACCACTCAAACCCACTATTTCCCAACCTTCCATTCCTGACAATCCTCCGAGGCGCCTGAAAAGAAGGTGGCCTTGAGACTAATATAAAAACGTCATTAGAGTGCTACTAGAGTAGTTTCTCTACAGGCCTGTATCTCTTCATAATAATTCACATCAAATTTACTAGATGTATAATTATTCACTGTTGTAAATTCCAATAAAGACACAAAAAAGAAAAATGTGTAACAATATATTATAGTCAAATTTTGTATGCATGGAGGAAATTAAAATAATTTATGGGTATATTATTTTTTGCTTGTTCTAGACTGGTTTGTTTAATCAATTAAAATAATATATATCCGTATAGTTTCAACATTTTTAAAAACAAATATTAAAATTATCATAGGATGATGCAGAATTCATAATATTTTTAAAATGTTTTAATTATAAGATTGTAATAAAGGTTGTGAATTATCTACCCTTGAGAAGGGCTGAAACGTTGGAGTTTAAATGAATCAATAAAGAATGTTGAGACTATTTGAATACATTCTATTATAATTGATAATTTATGTCTTTAGAAACTAATTTTTATTCGTATTTTACTTTTATGACACGAAGGAATGAATTAGCTTCCGTATCTGTCGGTATTTATTCAAATTTGTATGCCACCATAATTGATCGACCATTAATCCGATTCTACCGATCAAGCCGGAAAGTTGGGGATTTGTGTGGGGTTTTCAGGGATTCAGCGGGTTGGTACCTATTTGGCCCGACATCAATTTCATACATGCTTAAATGTATTTTCCTAGACTACCGTACTTTGAAAACGGCCCATCCGATTTAGCTCAAAGCTGGAGAAACATTGGGGATTATTGCAGACTTGGTACAGTATAATTTTCATTGAGTACTTTGACTGAGTCATGGAAAAAGCTAATTTTCTGGAGGTGTTTGTGTTTCATCAAAGGCTCAAAATTTTAAAAGACAAATTATAAAACTTGAAATATAGATAATTACGTACCTAATAGAAAATACAGAAAAATGATAATTTCAAAAAAAGAAGCAGACAATTAAAATACAGAACAAGATAAAATTGGTGTGGAAGCTATTTTACTAAATTAAGACAGACTTCGTTCTTAATTTTGTTAATACCAATTTTACGTTTTTTCGGAAATTTTTCATATTTACAATGTATAATTAAAATTAATATGAATATATTTGAGAACTAATGAAGTCGACAGACTGTGTTCTTAATTTTGTAATTACCAATTTTACGTTTTTCGAAAATTTTTCTTATTTACAATGTATAATTAAAATTAATATAAATATATTTGATGACTCATGCACTCGACTTTGTTCTTAATTTTGTAATTACCAATTTTACTTTTTTCGAAAATTTACTTTGTGTAATTAAAATTAATGTATGTCTATTTGATTTTTAAATTCATTAGTTAAGAGAAAAAAACATGACATAAAACCGGTATTTTAAAGTAAATTAAACGTATCTTTTGTATTTTTAATTTATAATCTTATCTCAAGTGGTATTTAGTATATATAATGTTTAAAATATTAAAAATATTTTAATAGCATTTATGTTTTGATTTCTTTTAAAATTTATTAGAATGTTTAAACCGATAGTAGAAATATATCTTTTTTCGTTTTAATGTTTCGCATTAATGGAATAGAGTAGTGAAGACAAAAAAGTGTATTATTTCATCCTGTGGCGATTTTTAAGTGATTTAAAAAACTTTTCCAATGTACATGTAGATTTTAAAAAATAAAAATTTGTTACGATATAATTTTTGGGTTAAATTTTATTAATATAAGACACTGAACCGAGAGCGGTGTCTCTGTCATTGCACGATGGTATCACAAGCGCCGTATCAAAACAATTCATTCTTATCAGCTACGATCAATGTTGTTAACTACTGATTTTATGCAGAATAAAATTAATAAGTCGTTAATTTCCGAAAATCACCCTAACGAGAAAACTTAATTTTTCAGGAAACACAGCAATGAATATTTTACGAATACACTGATACATGTAGCTGCATTGTGTTTATAAAATAATTGAAAAAGTATTGTCATTAATTTATTTCAAAAATATCTGGGTAGTAATTTTATAGTTGAGGTTTAGTGGTGCCAAATGCTAAAAGTTTGGACACAATTTTTTGGGCATTTGGCCCAACCAAAAATATTCTATGGGCTACTATTAATGTTTTTTTTACAGAAATCAAGAAACGACTTCAATGCATGTAAAACAAGCGCGAAAAGTATAACTATCTGTATTGTTACGTACATTCCTTTCTTCACAATGATTCTTAGATTTTAAAATAAATAATTTTGTTTATAGGTACTTGGATCAACTGGTCCTGCAACGTGATATTTATTTCATCGTAAAACGTTTTTAAGGCGACAAAAAAAAAAAAAATACAATAAGTGCCAAAAAAAGGACAAAAAACTACTGGGTACGGTGAAGGAATATTTGCTTGTTGGAGCCGAATTAAAAAAAATCACTCAAGTCAGATCATACCTACCTCGATCTACCTATCAGAGGGAGTAGTCGAGTCAGCTCATTGATTGCTCTCAGTGATTCTGTAGTTACCCAGCTAAAGTCCAAAAGCTTCCTTGCAACTATTTCAATCATATTTGCCATGTAATTCGGCGTATTTAGCCAACTAAATTCTTCAATCAACTTTTACTCCTTTCGATTAAATAATTAACGCAATGCTTTTAGTGCAAGAACACGGGAAAAAATAGAAGTTACTCCAATTTTTTAATACTTTAATAAAAACCACATATAGTTAATAGTCAAAATTGATGAGTCCTCCAACCATAGTTGGAATAAATAAAAAATGGTGGCTGTTTCGCAACGTTTAAAAAAAAATTGCATTCCAAGCCATACATAAACTAACTACAGCACTAAAAAAAAAAAAATAAATAAATAAGAGATCATTATTTAAAGAAGAGTAAATTTGCTAAATACATGAGCCCTAATAAATCTGTTTTCGTTCAATAATTGCCATCGAAAAATCTATACTTTGTAAATTTATTTTGATAAATGGAACTAATAATCCAAATGAACAGTGTACAGATATCTATTTGCTCCAAAAGAAATTCGCAAAATGTTGTTGTGGAAAAACCATTTGACGTATAGATGCCTATTTGCACTGGAATAAAAGTACATAAGTTGTACCTCGTACGGTAACCTGCAGATAACTAGGCAAACATCAACCTCGTTGTGGATTGCCTTAAAAAAATAATAATAAATTGAATATACTATAATGTAGTTGATAACATTTATCGTCGTAGAAGCAACAGTTTCCGTGATATTTGCCAAAATTAATTCGCAAAATTTTGATTTTTTTAAAAAGGTTGTTTATTTTTTTTTAATTTATTATTTCCTATTTATAATTGTATTAAAAATATATGCAATAAGTAATTTGAAGTTATATTATACAATGACATGATACAGACATGTGGAGAATCTACCTACTGATTAAACTCCAATAACATTTCTGGTGGAGAAGATCTCGAAGCCATCTTATTTTCAGACGCCTAGCAGGATTTGTTGTTGTTGTTGTTGATTGTTGCCTAAAGGCGTAAAACCCTCTGGTCTAAAAAAAACGCCTATGGCATGATAAAAGTAAAAAAATAAATAAATAAAAAAAATAATTTAAAAAAAATCAAAGAGGAGTTATAATTTATAAAGAAGGCGATATGCTTTTAAAAATTCAAATACTAATGTAATTT
>NW_027105487.1:1098163-1116406 GCF_000696795.3 Halyomorpha halys
ATAATTTATAAAGAAGGCGATATGCTTTTAAAAATTCAAATACTAATGTAATTTTAGCTTCCTCATCTGTGAGAGCTTCTGATAAATTTGGGGTCAGTCCTATCCTGTTTATTATTGGCAAATAGTGAGTACATTCTTCAAAAATATGTCTAATCGTAAGAATGGACTGACAATATTTGCTCGTTGGAGGTGGCAGTTTTCTGATCAGGTGAAAGTGAGTGAGGAGAGTATGACCTATTCTCAAGCGGGTTAGAGAGACTTCCTCCCTGCTGCTGTAACGGTAGGATACCGACCATGGTTTTACTGATATTTTAATTTCTTTTAATTTACTCGGAGAACCTTCATCCCACTTTGCCTGCCATTTTTCTAATATTAGTAATTTAAGGGGTGCACTGAGTTCTGAAGGGGTAAGAACGGCGGTGCCTCGGCCAGGGAGCGTGAGTGCCTCTCTGGCAGCATAATAATGGCCTAGCAGGATTATCTGGTAATGAAGAAGAAGCCAGGTTAGAAACAAGTGGGTGTGAGTGATTAGAAAGTTTATCATGGTAGCATTGTTATTTGGTTCTGGCAAAATCGGCAATATATAGAACATTGAGATCCTGATGGATGACAAAGTAAGATTAACATTAGGGATATTTGATTGTAAGGATTTGACACGAGAGGTATTCGATGGTTTAACGGATGTAATTTGTCTAGTTAGTGTTGTAATAATCGGAATTGACGAGCAGTTTCCTGTCTTTTAGTCTTGAATTGGGGGAGGGGAGAGAGGGGGTTCCGGGTTAGATGTTTGTCTAGATGTTGCTTTTTGGAAAAATACATCTCGAGTAAATCACGAATTATCGAATGTAAGCTCATGTTTAGGAAAATTCACTCTACTTTAAATAATGTAATATGAAGTTGAATGAATGAGCGAATGTATTAGGTTTTTCTCTAATAAACTTTAATGGTCGTGCTTCATACTAACTTCAACATTTAATTTATCCCTTATAGTTTAGGTAAAAAACTGAAAATTTTTGAAAAATAAAATAAGCCTTAATTGTTTCTTTACTTGGAGGTTTTTATTTGTTGTTGTTTTTTGTTTATTGTTGCTTAAAGGCGTAAAACCCTATAGTCATCAACGCTTATAGCATGCTAAAAATTATGTAAAAATTAGTAATACATTTTAAAAAATAATAAATTAAATAAAAATTAAAATCAAAGAGAAGTTATAATTTAGAAAGAAGGTGATGTGCTTTTAAAAATTTAAACACTAATGTAACTTTAGCTTCCTCGTCTGTGAGAGCTTCTGATAAATTTGGAGTCAGTCCTATCCTGTTTATTGTTGGCAAATAGTGAGTACACTCTTCAAAAATATGTTTAATCGTGAGAATGGACTGACTATATTTGCACGTTTGAGATGGCAGTTTTCTGATCAGGTGAGAGTGCATGAGGAGAGTATGACCAATTCTCAAGCGGGTTAGAGCAACTTCCTCCCTGCGGCTGTTGCGGTAGGATACCGATCATGGTTTTACTGATCTTTTAATTTACTAGGAGAACCTTCATCCCATGTGATATAATTTTTTTTTATTTTGTTTTTTTAATGTTTTCACGGATACGAAATAATATATATTGATATATACCATTCCTCTGAGCGGAGAAGCTGTGAGCTATAATACTGCTACGACCGCCAGCGGCTCAGACAATCGGGATCGGAATTACAAAAAGTTAGTAAGCGTCCTTCACCCGCCTTCGGGGAATTAGTCCATCAGATCTTTATCTCACAGCCTTACCTATAATAGAGCTTTGTCTAGCTCTAGTGTCTCGTCTCTCGTATCCTTCCTCTTTGTTACAGTTTCATAGTCTCTCCATAATAAATAGTCAATTTTCAATACATGAAATCGATCATAAATAGTTGGTTAAATATAAGGATGTAAATATTATACAATTAATGTTAACTGTAATGCGTACTTTTAGTTTGACAAAATGTCTATCGAAACCCGTGAATTTTTCTTAAACTCTTAGAACTCTCAAAAACTTAGAATAGAAGCTGTTGAGCCTGAGAAAATGATAGGTGTATTCCTTAATCGCAGGAAACATCTTTTTTAATAAAAAAAAAAAGAAAAAAAAAAGCTGACTGAACGTGAATGAAGCATGTATCATTAAACTGATCTAAAATCCTCTGTGATTTATTCCAGTCAAATCTCTTTGAAATATATTTTTATTAAATAAACGATTCGACATTAGATCATTTTATATTTTATTGGCCATTAATTTTTAACGAATTAAAATTTATTTCTAAACATGAAGGATGTATGTAATAAACTGTAGCAATTAAGAAACTAGATGTAATGTTTTGTTTAAAGATTATAACTCCTCTAACAATGTTATATGTAAAGAAATACTTTTCTTTCAAAATTCTAAAAGTATTTTTGATTGGAGAAGATGGTCGAGGGGTGCGGTCAGCAAAGGAACAACATAAATAAACCAAAATATATTTATTTTTTTCACCTGATTATCAGGTCTTTACCAGGGCTATAAAAACAATTAGACAACAACCATCATTTAGAGAGAGAAAAAATTATATAAATAAAAATAAAATAGATAAAACTATATATATAAAATAATAATAATAAAAATAAATAAATACCAATATATAAAATAAAATAAATAATAGTCTAAAAAAGTTGGAAATATACACAATAATGGAATGAAAATATAAATTAGTTGATTACTAACTATGGACAAGACAGTAGTAGATTTATTACATTATTGTTTATATAAATATAAATGTTAGCAACAAATAAATGATACAGTGGAAAGAATCAGTTAAAAAAATTAGGAAAGAACAGGGGATAAGAAGAACTAAATGGAGAAGGGGGAATGAAGAAAGTAAGAAATGTTGTTAACATTTATTTTATTTGTTTGTTGCTAAAATTTATATGTATATAAATAATAATGTAATCAATCTACTACTGTCTAGTCCATAGTTAGTAATCAACTAATTTATATTTTCATTCCATTATTGTGTATATTTCCAACTTTTTTTAGTCTTATTATTATTTATTTTATTATTTAATTTTTTGGTTTTTATAGCTCTGATGAAGACCTGAAAATCAGGTCGAAACGTCGGCATAAATAAATATTTTTTTCTTTATTTATGTTGTTCTTTTGTTGACCGCACCCTCCGACCATCTTCTCCAATCAGTAATCTACGGACAGCTATATACACCTCATTAAAAGTATTTTTATTTGAAATACTTATTTAAAGATTCTTTTAACTCATAAGTTTCACCTAACTTTGATGCTAACACATTGCTTTTACAACTAGTAAAAATAGATATATTTATATCGCTGATAGACAGACATGAAACACAAATGGTCCACACATAATCAAAACGCAGGAGGTTTGACATGATTTGTTATTTATATAAGTAAAAAACAAAAAAAGTACAATTTAAGGAGTTTCCATGGAAACTTGCCAAAGTATTCTAAATACTTTTAAAAACATGTATATTAAATTAAATACGCTACATGCTCTGTATTAATGGTGAGCTTATTGTTTTTTCAGGAAATTTAATTACCTTTATAATAAAGTTTAATAATTTTAAACATATAACCGTAAATTATTTAACTTTTCTCAAGGAATTCATCATGTACATGATAAGTTGAAGAACGATAAAGATCGTTTCCATCAAAAGCATTTGATCCATTTTGTACCACAGATGATAATTTGTGCGCCTATTGCGCAACACATCTTGCGCTAAGAGTTATTTCGGAACTCAACCCTTAAACTGCTCGACTTCACACAGTTCCCGCCGATCAATATAAGTGGAACCGATATAATTACAATAATAATAAATTAAATAATATAATAAATTAAAGTATAACGACAAAGCTTTGTTGCTCCAAGCTGCAGGCCCCTACGCTGAGGATGAACAACACATGTCAAGGCGTTTTTTCAACCCCAACTTTTTTCAACAACCATCACACACTGACGCCTCTGTCAGGCTCCAGTAACTATTTAGTAGTCATCTCTTCTTATGAGTCATAAACTGTTTTTACAATTCCGTTGTGTCTTATTCAATTCAACTGTTTTCATTTTTTTTGTTTATCTTCGGCATTGTATCTCGACCATTGATACTGCTGGGTATCGCAGAGAGATTAGAACTCTTGCGATTGGTAAACAAAAATACTTTTGAATGGAGAGTGACAAACTGATAATATTAGGTCAGAGTACACAAGACCCTTCAACGATGCCATAGGCAAACGGAAGATAGTGAAGAATAGAAAGATTGGAAGAAGGGCCTAAAATAAACATGAGAGGGCCTTCTTGGAAGGATCGGCGATAACGAACCGTAGTTTGGGGCCTTTGGGGTCTTTGCCTGCTGATAGGCCGCATGGGGGGTTCTAATGCCCCTAAAGAATTTTCAGACCCGGCGCAAACTACCTGCGCAACCATCTCATATGCTTTGAAAGCTAATATTATCCTATTCCATCTTATTTTTTTTTTGTTTCGAACCTGCACTAACCGCAGAGAATAGAATTGGATCGTTATTTGTTTCAATATCATGCCAAGAGGAAGGGTACATTTTGTGTGATAGAATGAAAATTCTTTTTTTGAAAAATAATTCATAATATTTTGGGATGCTGACAAACACGCTAATTGCAACAACTACTATTCTGTTTCAACAAAATCATTTGTCTTTGGTAGATCGTTTATTTAACACTTTGAGCTATTCAGAATCACGGTACGATCATTATTTTACACAGCAGTAAAATATAATGACAAGCTTGCGCTACTTGATCACTTCATGACGATGCCTATAAAACTAAAACCTTTAAAGGTAGTTCATCAAAGGCTATGGATGGGTAATGAAATTGGGTCTGAAAAAAATACTTAAACGAAGTGGTTAAAAAAAAAATTGTATAAAAATTTATCATATAAATAACTCGTAAACTATCCATCTTCTATAAAATTATGGCTTCATTATTAATTAAATTTCATATCGTTAATTAAATTATGCTATTCTTAATTAATTTATTATTGATTAAATTAAAAGCTTATTAACTAATTTATATTTTTATTAAATAAAAAAAATAAAAAAAGGAAAATCAACTCCTCACCTAGTTTTCTAAAATTAAATTAATTACTAATTAACTAAATTCCGTTTCGTCTAAATTGGACGAATATTATTAATGTTGGAAATTATCCTAATTTGGACCCATGATTATTTAAAAAATATTCTTTTTAAGTTTCCATGGATACCAGTAATCATTTTATCTTCCTAAACTAGTATGTTTATAGATACTGTAAACTTTTTTTTAGTTGAAATGAAACGTTAAACATTAACGTTCCCGGTTCATCGATCCATAAGCTAATAGAAAAGTTCATAATTTTAATCTGATGAATGAATTGGAAATTTGTTTTTCCTAAACTCACCACGGCTCTAAAAACGTAAATGGCCTTATCTCATTTTTTTTTCCTAATAATATTTTAGTAGCGTTTCCGAATGGGTATAAAAAATAAACTGCTTTATGACATCCGAAAGTCGTAATTCGAATGCTTGGATCCAATTTGGATTTGTTGGTTTCCAATTTCATTGGAGTTAGGGCATTTTAATTTATCAAAACAGAATACAATTAGTCACTTTTCAATATTAAGCGTTTAGTAATTTGGTATGAAAATATCGTGATCATGAATAAAGCCAAATTATTATAAAAAATAAAATGGCTTCAAATAGCGAAAAAATATGGGAAGGAACTATATTTACAACATAATGGATTTTAATTTTGAAGGAAATTACCTTCTTGTACAGTTGTGGGCTATTAAAAAATTAATTACATGCAATTTCGATAAATGATTAAGTAATTTCTCATTAAGTAATTTTCATATTTAATCTGAAACCGTTTAACGGTTATTCTTCCGCTCATAGCCTGAAAATCCATTATTGATTATTTTGCATAGAAATTAATTCATTGTTAATGGAAATTTTGTGAGACCTGGGTTCAATATTCAATAAAAATTAAGCTTTCAAAATCATTTGTAAAGAAAGTTTTGTAACTGGAATTTCCATCGTCTGGTAATATTTTTTATTCTCTAAGTCTCAATTATTTTAAGGTTATGAAAATGCATGAATATATTTGCGCTAATTAATAATGATTATGTTTCCAAATATCAGCCGCAACCTGAGCCAAAGGTTCAAAGCCGGACCTTCCTTGAGGAAGTGTCTGTTATACAGCCGGCTTATTGATGTTGTCTGAGCTGTGGGACCAGGTCATTAATACAGGCCGATCTCAATGGCAGCTTTTTTTCTTTTTTCCTCCCGACACATGGCACCACAGCACGTCATTAATCACTCCCCTGGTCACGAACCACTTTACGTGTATCTTCTCATCAGATATGTTGCTGAACGGACAGCAGGCGCTACTAGGGATGCTGTATTACCCAGGGGGGATGGTCAAAGTAATATTACTCAGAAATTGATTAAGAGTATTAGACCTTGTAAAAAATATTTATATTCTGATTAATTACTTTTTCCGCCCTACATATAAGTTCATTTCATCTGCTATTGAAATTGTTCAATTTTTTTTAGGACAAACCATATTGATTTCAACATCTACTCATTTTATTAGTAATTTTCTCACTCATGAATGGTCATTTCATGTATCTTTTCTTACCTCCTCAGATATATAGAATTTATATGTACAACCTGTAATAATATTTCAGCATAATTAGAAAGGAAAATGACTCGTTCATCAATGATAAACCAAGAACAAATACAAAATACTACGTTTATTTTCATTTTTCCATTTACCTATGAATGGAATATATAGCCGGGAGGATGGAGGAGGGGTAGAAGGGGGAATTGTTTAGTTAATATCGGCTAGGTATTGTCCTTGAAATAGCCTGTCAGGACTTAAATGCTCAATTTTCGAAATATCATCCTTTAAAGTACTCTTAATTTGAAATAATTAACTATATATCATCGTTAGTAGTGATAAAATATTTGGACATTAAAAGAACTTGTTAATTAACTGAAGGAGAAATATTTTCTCATGATGAAAACAAATTAATGGGGGTAGTAGTACAAACGTATCTTTTAAAAGCCAATGTTTTCAGAAAGAATAATTTATAAAATTTTAATTTTTTAATTTTTATTAATTTAAATTATTAAAGTTGCAGGCCTTCCTTCTACGCCATAACCCCTGATGATGACCTGAAACTCAGGTCGAAACGTCGGCATAAAATAAGTAAATATGGTTTTGTTTATTTATGTTGTACTTTGCTGACCTCACCCCCCGACAAACCTCTCCAATAATTTATAAAATAATTCGTGTTACGTACCGGAGAATGCCGAAAAATGCATGAATACACTTAATTTAGTGATAGTTTTCTGTTATACAAAAAATAAAATTAACTGTTATATGGACCATGTTACGTCTGTTAACGTTTCGGCCCATAGGCCATTTTCATGGAGGCAACCTTAACCGTTGATGTCGTAATTTATTAAATTGTCTTATTTCCAGGTTAATTTCCCATATCTTATATCATATAATTTCAATACAACAACTATTTCACATAAATTGTTTTTCCTCAACCTCATTAACTATATCAACAATAATAATTTATCATTTTAATAATTTTCCGAAACGTTAGAGGTTTTTAGAATAAAAAGTGGATCATTGAAGTTGTGTTAATAACGGTATCCTTGTTCAGCAATTTCGAATCCGTGGTTCTTTGTCAATATTCTTCTTACCAATTTCAGACGTTTCTCTGGTTTGGAGGCGTTGGCTCTTTCTACACCATATAACATAGCTGGTATGTCTCATCCAATTTTGTGATCACTTCAAGATATTCAAATTTTTTACCGTCTACATTTTTCCAAAGTTTGCTTCTGTTATTTTCCGAAGCTAATCATTATTTCAGACATAGTTTCACATCGTCATGAATGATCCCTTCTTGTCCACTTTTTCCCAAAAGAACCAAGAAGTCTGCGAAGGCGAAACATTTGATCATAAAAGATTTATTTCACGTTCCTATAATAGTATATGATTTTTTTTTTCATAAGATTTTCAAAAGGTTTTGCTCAGGACTACATTGAAAAATGTTGTAGATAAATCACCTTGCCCAAGTCCCGTTCTAATATTAAATGGTATGCTAAGTTCACCTTGGAATTTAATTTCCTCTTTGATTAATAATATCTAAATATTTTTGGAGAGTTTTATAATACCATTTTTCTAAAATTAAATTCTTAAAAGTCCGTTGTTTGGTTGTAATAATTACATTCTTAATACCAGGCACTTATTTATACTCATTAACATGATTATCTTTTGTTTACAATTTGTTCTGTAAAATAAACAGAGTAAGATAGCTCCTGGGTTATTGCTAAATAGAAAAGGGAAGGTGAGTCGTGAATCTAATTAAGGAGTGATTTACACAAAATAATCGCGATTCGCTCATCTATTGATTACTTTATAAATTACAAAGAAAGAGAATTTCTAATAAATAAGTCTCTAAGGCTATAAAGGAAAGATTTAAGTATTTTTCAAACAACATTAGAAGCAAGAAAAAGGATATACATTTTTTTTTATCATAGAAGATGAATGTTAGCATAAATATTTTTTTTTTTTACTTCTGAATAACGGGCGAAGAATCTTAATATGAATTGAAACCGGTTGGTGAAATCTACAGTGTTTATTAATACGTTATTATATATTTAAATTATATTTTGTTTAAAAAAAGAAAGTGTTTGGAAAATTATTAATTTTATGTATGTAATATACTATTTAATTGTTTGTTTATATCCTAGTTTTTGTTACTTTTTTGGATCACCTTCCTAAAAAATAAAGTTTCAGTTGGAAAAATCACAAGGTTTGGGAAATTTTTATGTTAGTTGTATTACAAATTGATTTTTAATAATAAACAAAACTAATCAATATAAGAATCGTTCAAAAGAATAAATTCAGCACAATGAGTGAATCTTAGAAAATCAGTTCAGAATCTAACTTCCCATCTCTACTTACACCTTCCCATTTCGAATTACACAATATGACTAAATATCGGTTGATCTCATCCATCATTGTAAATACAAGATAGTGCACTTCATTGAAAACCACTATTTCAGAGGAGACCGGTCTGTACAATGAGGTAGGTTCCTTTGTCAAGGGCAGATGTTCCTGAGAATTGACGCTTGCCAGTTTCCCGATAATTTTCAAAAGCGGGTACCTCTCTGTGACCTGGGAAAGCTCCTAGGGTCGTGGGTATATACCTGGGTCGTCCCAAAGCGTTCCCGATCCGCACCCAGGTACGCAGATGGCAAACCATTGTCACTAACTTGAGAGAAAATTCTTTTGCAAAAGTAAAGCTTATATTCCCTTATTCAATATGAAATAAGGAAGACAGAACAGCCCTTGAATTGGCAATAAGTCAGTACAATAAAATTAATAGGATGGTTCTTATATATCTTATACTAATTCACTTGACATTTGATGAAATAAATGCACCAGCACTGTCTTTTGCCTATGTTTCTTTAGAAATTGAGTTTTATTTTTTTCCTAATAGTGATCAGGTTTGAAATTGAAAAGTGATTTAGATATTCATCATAGACATGATTTTCAGAAAATTCTATTTTCACAAAAATTAAAAATAAAAAAAAACTGTTAGGATGCTCTTCTAGACCCATATACCTTTCAAGTGTTTATAATATATAATACTTTTTATGGTAGTTAATGAAGAAATTAACTAAGCTAAGAAACTTAGCTACTTGAAAAATATTGATAAAAACTATCAGGAGTTGGAGGTGCATACGTTGGTATAGGCTGCAATAGATCCTTAACACAAATGGACAACTAAAAGGATCAAAACATTTATACAACATACGAATACATATTTTTTTTTATAGGGATAAACCATTAAACATTTTTCTTTCTGCAATTATTGTTACCCATAAAATGTTTAATGATTTCTTCTTTAAATCCGCCATAGGTAATCATTTACATGTCTTGAATTGTGTATCTAAAAAAAATAAAACCTCAAGCGATCATGGATAGTTAATTGTTAAAGCCAATATTTGTTTACAGCACTTAGCTGTTAGGTAAAAAAAAAATAAAATAAAAAAGAATAAACAGAAAGTATTTTTCCGTTCTCGACAAAAAGGACCAGATCTTTAACATGTCCTTAAAAAAAGAACCCCAATTTATAGATAAAAACAAAACAAAAATTGCTCAAGTCTTTTGGGATCTCAAGTTTTACCCTAAAAAAAGTTGAAGAGGGTTTTGAATAGAATTGTAACGGACATAAATCAGAATTCATGTCATAAACTTCCTTAATTTTCAAAATAAAAATTATTTTGAAAAATTTGACATAATAAATTCTTTAGGTTTGAATAGATCCAATTCCGAAGTAGCATATCCCAAAATTTCGGAGAGAATTGTGTTTGGACTGTTTGTTTTTTTTCACCTGCCCTTGACAAATACTGAGTTAGGTCTTTTCGGCTTTTCAAAGGAAGCAGAAAACTAGGCTAAAATTCAACCGAATCCAATATAGAAAAAAATAATCTTTATAACCGACGACATACTAAGATGATGGAAGTAAAACTTTGGATTGTAAAAGACTAAATATGTTTTTTTTATAAATTTTTTTTATTTATAAAAACTGAGAACGAAAATATTAATATGTATACACCTTGTTTGACATGTAAATAGCATTCGCGTTAAATTACTGTAATTTTAAACATTAAAAACTCAAATAAATTTTAAAAATTAATCTGCATTAATATTTGGCTTAATCTCAATGCATTGATATGGGTCATCATCGCTAAGGTTATTTTAAAAAATTTCCCTCAAATAACAGCAGTGTTGTCATTTTAATTTTTTAATCATTAAATTTTATTTATTCTTATTTCATTTTTAGGTGTTTTAAACATGAATTTTTTTTTTTTTTTTTTTTTGAGGGGTCCATTGAAGGTTGTTACTTGGTTGTCTGACGCTAGTGGATTATTGAAACGGGGAGGGGCCGTTCCGCTGGTTGTATGGTGAAAATTTAGACCTCAGACTTGAAGAGTCTAAGCCCTTCCCTCGTCGAGGACGTCGACTAAGGGAACCGTGCTCTGCCGGAGGGACGATCTCCCTGAAAAGTGGGTTGCAGCAGGCCTTCAGCCCATCAAAGAATTTGATGTGCCGTCGGCCTATATACTCCGGCACAGTAGGGAGTTGGAGCTCTTCACGTATAACTCCGTTTTTGGCCCTCTGAAGCGTGGTTCCCGGACGATCTTACGAGGACAGATCCCTGGAAGCCCTGTAGTCGATTTATTGTTGTGCTGTAAAGGTGTCTCATAAGAGGGGCGCCGTGGAGCATTGTAGGTCTTATAATGGATTTATAAATCTGTAGTTTAAGGCGTAGCGAGAGTTGAGGAGATGTGAGCAGGTGGTGCAACCTATAGGATTTGAGACGGGCTATCTTGAGTCTCTCTTTGGCGTGACGGGAGAAAGTAAGATGACGGTCTAGAGTCACACCAAGGTATAGGATGGAATTGGAGATTTTTCGGCCCTGTTCGTCTACTACAAATCTCTGGGGCAGGCAGCTCTTTTTCCCTTTCTGGAATGACATGACTATAGCGTCAGTCTTAGCAGGGTTCATCTTTTGGCTATCTTTCTTCAGAGCATCTACTATGGTGGCAGAGGCTTCCTGGGCAAGGGCGAGAGCCCGTTTAGGCCTGGCGCTAGAGGCGTAGACACCTATGTCATCAGCATAGGCTGCCACCACTGCTTCCTTATGTTCCAGGGACACAATCGACGCCGTGAAGATAACAAAGAGCAACGGTCCCAGTACTGAGCCCTGAGGTACTCCACAGTTTGTGGGGACTGGAGGTGAGAGGTCTTCACCAACTCGTACTACGAACGTTCTGCCAGTAAGGTAATTTCTAAGCAGTCGGCAGAGAGTGGCAGGAAACTGGTATTTCTCTAGCCTATGGAGTAGGAGCGGGTGTGAGACGCTATCGAATGCCTGGCTGCAGTCTAGGGAAATGAAGGCCGTTGCTCGATTTCTCCTCATCTGCTCGATGGTGAACGCCTGAAGCTTCGCAAGATAGTGATCGCATGAAACACCCCGTTGAAAACCCGTTTGTTCCGGTGGAATGACATGAAGTACTAAAAGTTTTGATATACACTTGAAAAAAAATCTGAACTAATGAGAATAAGAGATTAAAAATAAACAATTAGAATTAAGTTTAAATTATATAGTATTATTATTTCCGCATTGTATTACAGGCTTTTTTTTTTTTTTTTTTGTAATTTGTCTTGGAATTTCTAATGATCATATGTAGCCGTGCAATTTGATTATTTTTCTAATAATTTTAAAATGATATATTTTTGTTAAAACAGCCTATGGATGAAAAGTGGAATATTGACTATAGCTTTACAATATATCAATATTATATTATCATTTTTGATTTGAGTTCAATATTGTATTAATTAAATAGTTGAAGTGTACAGAACTTTCCCTACATCAGCGAATTCCCGGGAACTGCCCACACGGCAGGATCGTTGACACCAGCCCTAACAATATTATCTCATGGATCATTATTATTCTAGCAAACGCTAAATTGTCTTTCCGAAATTATTCAATTGGCAAATTGTTAAATAAACGATCGTAAATAACATAAAACATAAATCGTTCATCATTTAGGTTAGAATATGTAAAAATATTTAATGCTATGTCTGACTCTGTCGTAAGTTGTAACAATTTTCAGGCCGATGGTAATTCAAAATAAACATCAATTGACCTCTGAGCCATTATAAATAGTTTGCCGAATAATTTCAACGTTTTCCAAATAAACTCCCCCCCCCCCTTTTCCAAACATATTAATCCTCTTAATCTGAAGCAACTCATAATAAAGCATGTAAGTTAAAGCTGGTACTTAGAGTACACAAGTGTATCGATTTCCAAAACAGTGCATCAGTTATTAGTGTGTTTAATACACTATTATGATTCTATATCATTATAAATAAATTTGTAAAAAGGTTTAAATTGTGGAAAAATAGTTAATTCTAGTGGAAAAACTATAATCATTGATTTTTGAGATAAATTTTATCTTTTATTTGTTAAATAAAAAGTAAGTATTGAATTTAGAGAAAAAAAATATTTAGGAATATGTAGGAAAATAATAGAGAAAAAATTAATTAAATTAAAATCTGTACTGCTACAACCCATGAAGGGTCAGGATTTGTTTGTTTAGTGGCGCCAAACTTCATTGGTCATCAACGCCATTTATATTTTATTTAGTTTTGCTAATATTCGTTAAATTTTATTTATTTTTTAATTTGATTATTTTATTTATTTATTATTATTTTATTTTTTTTCCTTCCGATCAAGTTATATTTTTGTCAGTAAATTCTGTGATTTCAAAAACCGAAACACCAATTCTATTGCCTTATCATCGTCTCCAATGGTTTTTGAGATATCTTGGCTTAGTCCCAAGCTATTGAGGTGTGGTGTAAAGTATGGGCATCGCTGGAAAATATGGCTTATTGTTAAATTGTTATTGCAATACTGGCAGTTGGGAGGCGTTTCTTTTGAAATAAGATAGGAGTGGGTGAGCTTCGTCTTGTACTGTTAGTACTGAAGTACTGTTACTAGACCAATGGTTGTGCAAGGAGGTGATTTGGTCAGAATCATGCTTGATTACCAGATTTTTATCGAAGTAAAGGTACCCAATTTTTGAGGCTGTGGACCATAAGAGAGCTTCAGAACCCAAAGTTTTACAGTAGTAAAGTAACAGTAACCCAAGGTAACAGATAACAATTTTCAGTCCAGCCAGATTCGAACCCGGGTCCTTGGAGTTAGTAGCCACCCTTACCCTTACCACGTCCCCCTGAGAAAAAATTAATAATAATTAAAAAAAAATAAATTGGAACAAAGAATAATCCAAAGAAATAACTACTATGTATTTCAGATATAATTATACACATACATTATAAATTAAAAAAAAAAAAATTATTCCTATATATTATAAATTAAAAAAAAAAAATTATTCCTATATATTATAAATTTAAAAAAAAATTTACTTCTTATATTATGCTGTTTATGTAACAACTCAATGCAGTAGGGCAGGAAAACCTTTTCTATAAAGTGTTTTTCTCTCTCCTAAACAAGTTAATACATTTGAAATTTTGATGTACAAATTTATCAGAATTTTTCATAAAATTTCACGAATAATTTAGTTATTTTCAATATCGCAATATAAGGGTCGTGTATTATTATATGTTTATTTCAATTCTTTTTGTAATAATGTCTTAATATGTCGTTTTGTTTTCATCTATTTTATCATTTTTGACGGAAAAATATATGGATATCTTACCAATGACAGGTAATAAAAATATTCGTTCTATGATTAATTTTCATTTTATAAGTACGATAGTATTAATAAAGTAATCAATAAAGTAAATAATTTTTTTTTTTTTTGTTAAACATTATAGATGATATTGGAAAAAGATTGTTGACCATATGAAGTAGATTGGAGGAATATAGTCCGGGTGGCGGTCAATAAAGGTTTCAAAATAGTAGCAAAAAACTATTTATTGTTAACCAAAGTTTCTCCCCCACTTTGCAGGGCTTCGTCAGGGCTGTTAAGAGTGACGTTCTGATGACTGAATATTCACGCCAAGTTCTCAGTTGGCATTACAACGTCATCACAAGCATCACAACGTTACTCTCATCATCCCTGACGAAGTGGGGGCGAAATGTTGGTTCTTGAATAAATAGTTTTTTGTATTTATTGACCGCCACCCGGACTGTCCTCCTTTAATTGTATATGATAGTTTACGATCTGTAAATTAAAAAAAAAAAAAAAATTATGCAATAGGATAGCTCTGTTTAGCTAGTTAGCTGATGTTAGTGTTGGATTGGTTCGAGATTTTGGTGCGGTATACACTTATACAACAGTCTCGTAAGCAAGTTATGAACGTAAGTTTCATACAACTGTGCTGGTGAATATTCAGCTACGTACTTTAAGTTAGTTAAAGAAGTAGAATTTACTATCTAAGTACTCTAGTTTATAATTTGTTTTTAAACCTATTAAGCCATACAATATCGTGTGACTAACTGGAAGCTATTGTGACAGCATTTTTTTTTTTTTTTTTTTTTTTTTTTTTTTTTTTTTTTTTTTTTTTTTTTAATAATGATTGAATTATGTGTAGGAAGATGGTCCGAGTGGAGGTTAGGAAAGGTACGAAATTAGTAAAAATAACTATTTATTAGTAACGTAGGTTGTGTACCTTTCTTGGCCTCTCCCTCGACCACTTTCCTACAATAATTATATACGGGCAACTAATAATCTTCCAAATTTTTTTTTTGTTTTAAATAAAAGCTTTACTTCAATTAAATTTTTTTTTAATAAATAAAAACATATTGATAAACATTGCAGATTTCGCAAACCAGTTTAAATTCTTATTGAGGTTCTTCGCCCGCTATCCAAAAGTAAAAACAACTAAATGATTTATGTTAACATTCATCTTCTATGAAAAAAAAATATATATCCTTTTTCTTGCTTTTAATGTAGTTCAAAAAATACTTAATTCATTCTTTAATGGCCATAAAGACTTATTTATTAGCCATTATCTTTCCTTGTAATTTATAAAGTAATCAATAGAGGACCGAACGACAAGTGAATCGTGAGTATTTCGTGTAAATCACTCAAGAGCACGATTCTTGCAGAAGTGACTCCTTTATTCGATTCACGACTCTCCTTCCCTTTTATATTTAGCAATAACTGGGGAGCAATCTTACTCTGTTTATTTTGCTATGGTAGTTAACAAAGGGAAACATTAATTTTTTCTGAGGATAAATAAATGACGTAGGTATTAATGATGAAGGTATTAATTGCGTAATTATTACAATCAAACAAAGCACTTTTAAAAATTTAATGGAAAACAAGGGCTGAATGAAAACAAGATACAATAATCGTAAAATTCGATAAAACACTTGGAATACAAATAAAAAAAGTGTAAGAAATTGTATAAAAAAAGAAGAAAGCAGTAAATAAATAATATAAGAAACTAAAGTAATATAAATATTAATTAATAGATTAACAAATAACAAGTACAGTAATGAGTGATAGAATTTTTTTTATTTAATACCTTAACTAATTGCAATTCTTCCAATTAATTTGTTTATTCTATCGATTCAACATTGATTACTAATAAATAATTGTTTACTATTTTATACCTTTCTTGACCGTCACCCAATTCCAATTTAATTATTTATTAATATGGCCGAAATGAGCGAAAAGTGGGGGTTTGAACAAATTTTGGGTCAATTAAAGTTAATTCAATTAATGTCACTAACTAACTGAATCGAACGTTGTATGTTTAGATGATTTCATGGAAGCCATGATAGCCAATAGCCAAAGAATATTGAATTCAAACTGGTACGATCCGGACTAAGAGGTCTATCAACCTTTGTGCTAGATATTATTTATCCAGTTTATTCTACTTTAACACTGAAAATAATTTTTTTTTTACTTATAATTATTCGATAACTATAACTCCTCAAAGTGTAGTAGATGGGATGCTTTTGAAGAAATACATGAAATAATTATCCTTTATACGTCCTACACACTCCGGAATTGAGGACTATTAGAATCTACAACTGTTCATAATTTTACATTTAGTAAATAAGAGGTATGTTATTATGGAGAGACACAGGATTATAGATAAACTACCCATTGGTAAGCACTTTAATGAAGTTTATACATTACACAGATCTCGTGGCCATTTTCTTTTCAGGCGCCTGGGAGGATTGTCAGGAGTGGAAGAGAAAGGAAAGTTAAAAACTAGTTTTGGATGGTTAGGGAGTTTTATAATGGAAGGATTGATATCTGATTTGGGCTAGATCGATTACAAATGGAACATTAAGGTCTTTATGTATGATTTTGTTTGTGACAAAGTAAGGAGCATTGAGGATTTTACGAAGGATTTTGGATTGTGGGGAGACGAGAGAAATTCGAAGGATTAGTGGAGCCCTAACTCCGTATGTCTTATTACAGTCATGTAGATCAATCTTTTTTAATGAATTGAAAGTTTAGACCGTTTGTCTAGTAAGTGCTGTAATAGTTGAAATCTATGCGCAGTTTCCTTTCTTTTCAGTGTGGTGTGAGCATTCCAGGTTAGTCGTTTGTCCAGATGTAGTCTAAGGTAGTGGATCTGGTCTACAGGTTTAAGAGCAACATTGTTAAAGGATACCGTAGGGCAGTCGGTAGCATTACGGCGAAGTGTAATTTGATGGGATTTATTTTAATCCTCCAACTACGTCACCAATCTTCGATGGCTGTGGGATTGAACAGTATGGGATGCTATGGGTTATTATTAACTGCGTACACACATGTTTCATCGGCATACGTGGTGAGGATAGTGTTAGGATTGGTTGGGATGCCAGCAGTAATTTGGATTGCCCAATAATACTTTTTTAACACTAATTTTCTAAATATTGTATAATATTGTATGGAATATTTCCACACCATTGTTTTATTTTTTTCTTAGGTTGGCTATATGTCTCTAGTATCTTTTATTCTGCAATTTGATGGTCAAGCCTGATATTTTATAGTTTCATAAAATGTGTTTAAAATAACCAATGAACATAAAACTTAAACTTCTAGAAAAGGATTCTTTAAGTTCACTGGTAGACATTGCCGAAGGAATTTTTGAAAATGCTATTGCTAGAAAAATTAATAACTGTATCTTTCATTGAATAAAGATATAGTGCAAGCGTGAGAACCCTCACATTAGATTTCCCTGGAAATTAAGATGAAGACAAATCAGAAAATCTCACCTCTATTTGATTTAACCACCATTGGAGATTAGATATATGAATACAAGAGAGATATGCGAGTGGAGTGAGAAACAATGTGGAAACGATCACCCAGATAGCTATAAGAAGACAAGAAAGATATCCTACCACGGAAAAAATCTTTCAGAGGCTCCAGATATGAAGAAGTAGTCCTGACAAGACTAAGAATCGGACATGCAGCCTTCTCCATGGATGCCTGATAAGGGAACTGGAACATTACTTATTAAAACATGCAACAGTTCATTGTGACTGAAACGCATTGTAGCAACATGAAGAGTTTGCTCTCATACCGGAACAAAGCATAATATTCCCTCTAATGACCGTAATGGAGAAGAATAAATCCTTCGTGTCCAAATGAAGAAAAAGAAATTCAAAATATGATACATTTTTTAAAGGCCATAATATTTGTTTATTTAATTTAG